>NC_064415.1:842500-865000 GCF_023375975.1 Astyanax mexicanus
GCCATGATGCTCCTGAATGCATCCCATCATCCTTTTCAGGAGGGGAAATACACATTGCCCACCCACACTAAAAAATTATTGGCTGACTTACAGACTCTTTGCAGAGAACAGGCCAATCAGAACCCTCTCTGTTTTGCATGCACTTCATGAATATGTATGAGCGATTAGGCCACTCATTCTAGATTAAGGGAGATTTTATCTGACTTGCGGGAATCAGGGAGCCGTCAATGATATGTGGTAGATTCCCGCAACTTCTGGGAATCTTGGGAAGTCTGGTGTGTGTGTGTGTGTGTATATAGTGTGTGTATAGTGTGTGTGTGTGTGTGTGTGTGTGTACCTGCTGCTGGATGGCTGAATGTTTCTGCTCCATGTCTCTCTTCTCTTTGGCCGAGTCGACCACCAGCTGATCCAACTGATAAAAACACAGAGAGAAACACCAGCCAATCAGAGCTGACTATTTTACCGTTCAGAGGTGAGTATTATCAGCCTGTAGTCTGCTGCTAACCCCAGCTAGCACTGCTGGAGGAGCATTAGCATTAGCCACTAAGCGCACTAAGTGCTAGCTCTTTTAATTTTCAGAGGTAAATATTATCGGTCTGTAGCCTGCTGCTAACCCCAGCTAGCACTGCTGGAGGAGCATTAGCATTGGCCGCTAATGCTAATACTCCAACCTTAGGGCTGGAGAAATTCAGGAATCTAAGCTTACTGTAAACAAAAAGAAGAGCTTTAGACAGACAGACAGACAGATAGACAGATAGAAATAAACTGTTTTTTAAGAATTACAGTTTTGTTTAATTAGCTTAGCTTTACAGCTTTCACCTCCTAGCAGTGAGACGTGCTGAATTAGAAGAGAAACATGGCGGCACCCCTGTTCCTTACTAGTTTCCTATAATTGGGTGCACCTTATGTGTGAAAATAGACCAGAAAATAGACGTTTATTGATAATGCACCTTATAATCCAGTCTGCCTTATAGTGCAAAAAATATACTACCAACATCTAGTTTATCACCTCTTATAAAGACTATAAGCTGTTACTACAGTAAAAGCGGAACAACCACCTGGCTAACATCCTTGGTTTCAGAAGGAACCCTGTCTTTGGAACTCACTCGCTCGTGTTTAGCAGCTATGATCACTCTGGAGGAGCTGCAGAGATCCACAGCTCAGGTCGGAGAACATTTTAAGTCTTTGATGCATGTCTAGCAGCCAATGATCTCTCACCAGGAGGTACACTACTCAAAAATAACATCTGATAGCCTTTTTTTAGAGCAGTAGGAGCAGGAAAAACTGTGATTATATGCATCTACCTGAGTGTTCTGAGGTGTTATTTAAGTTGGTAATTTATGTTATTATGTAACAGGTTACAGGATGTGATACCTGTCCCCCGAGGTGCTTCATGAGGGGCTGCAGGTCGGTGAAGAGCCGATAGCCCTGCTGGAAGAAGCTCAGGTTGGCGTTCATGAAGGACAGCATCTGAATAGAAGAAATATATATCCATATAATATACATATAATAAACACACATTCATTTAACATCAGCCTGTAGATTCCAGGGGATCCTACCGATTTGAGGATTTCCAGCCTCTTCTTGGACTGAAGGACGTTGATCTAAAACAAAGAAAACAGGTAATAAGGCGTGTTAGTCTGTCTTTGCTATCGTAATGACAGGAAAAGTACACCTAGGCATGTACTAATTCTCCTAATTAATCATGGGTGTGGTTCATTTTGGGCGAAACATAACATAAACCATTAAAGACCTCATCATTCTCTTTAAGAGTAGATCAGGTGAGCTCTGTCTTTGGTGGATTGCTATTGTAACGGTGCAGCTACCTGGACGTGTTCAACAAACTCTTCTCAGCAGAGGAAACTGAGCTGCTGGTTGACGCTGTGAAGGAGCTCCAGCAGCTCATTTACGGGAACAGCAATGTTATTTTATTTACTATTCTGTTTATTGTTGATGTAAAAGTTGGGTTTGTGCTGCTGTGTGTTCATGTGTGTGTAATAAGTGGGGGTGTACGTTCGGCTCGGCACAGCGCCTGTGTTACCGAGATAGCGATGAACGTCTGACTGTTGGCGTCTGTCTAGGTTGTATTCAGTCAGTGGAGCTCCTGTGTTTTCTGTTACCAAGATAAACAAGATAAAACTCCAGAAATGTACCTGAACACACCTCATTTCCAGAACACCACGCCCATCAGTGTAGATATAGACTCTAGAAAATAGACTGTTGGTGGGGTGTAAGATAGCACTGAGCATAATGACACGCCTTGTGCAGGATGTAAGATAAGTTTCCAGGGCTGTTAAACTTGGTGTTTTGGGTTCAATTCATTTATACTGGCCACTGGATATTTAACATGGCACCTCATGGCAAAGAACTCTCTCAGGATGTGAAAAACAGACAGGGATGGTGATGGTAGAAGCTGATCTGACCTGCAGGACGTAGTCGAGGGCGATGTGGCGGAAGCACTTGCGGGTGGTGGTGAGGATGTTGGTGGCCTCGTCCACCTCGTGCTGTTTATTCCTGGGAATTTGAGCGTTCTTCACCTGCGCCACCTCCTTCTCCTCGCTCACCTTATCAAACTGCTTCTTCGCATCCTTAAACTTCTTCAGATCCCTGAGAAAAAAACCACTGAATGAGCCACTGACGTTCACTACTGATTTACACGACTCTTACAACACCTTTACACAACCGAGTAGAGTACTCACTCCTTCACGAAGGTGTGGAGCTGAGTCTTCACCGAACGCTGAGCTTGATCAAACAATATCTACAGAAAGAAGAAGAAGAAAAACAGGTACCACTTTAAAATGAGACTATATTTATAAAGGGTTTATAAATGGTTTACAATTAGTTTATTAATGGTTACTAATTAGGTTGTAAATGCCTTAAAAATCATTAATAATCAGTTATAACACATACGTAGAAAGGGCAGCAGTATAGATGGCAGTGGGATCATTGTTAACTTTCCTACATATGTGTGTTATAACTGATTATTAATTATTTTTAATTAATGATTTACAACCTAATTAGTAACCATTAATAAACCCTTTATGAAGGCAGTCTTATTTAAAAGTGGTATCGGAAAATATTTTCTTTGATGTTTTGTTGCACATATCAACAGAACGGACCATTAATCAGCCAATAAAAAGTTTGCAAGCCAGTGAAACAGTAGATAAGCCCCGCCCCCTGCACTGAAAAAAAAACAAGGGCTCCTGTTTCATAATTTTACGTTATTTAGAACCCTTTTTATGAAATTATTAATATAAAATAACATGTTAAACAGGCATGCAACGCAATGGACATTGCATTAAAGAAAAAAATAACATTTTAGTGAACTGGATTTCATTTTTATATAGATGTTATATTAGAGTGTATATATATTTATACGTATTTGAGTATGCATACCAGACAGAAGAAAACAGTATTCATATATATATTTTTTTGTCACTGGAACATAATTCAAGTCTGAAAGGGTTAACAGACCTTTGAGTGATCCTGAATTACTGAGACAGTATTGAGAACATGATTTTTTAAAGCTACTATATGTTGGTGCAGCAGGTTATCACATACTTTTGGAAATATAGAGTAAGGTTGGAATGCTTATAGAGAAGATCAATAAAGGTGTGAACGGGAAATGATCACATTCGGAGGAGATCAGAGTTGCATATGACCTCATTATTATTGTAGTGTGATGTAATGCACACATTATTACTGCAGAGTGTAAAGTTTGGTAGAGGGGGGATTAGGATTATGGTAAAAGGTTCCAGTGAAAGAGACTTTAAATGCTTTAGGAGATCAAGAGATTCAGGACACTGTATTGCTCCTGACTTTGCGGGCTCAATAAAGACATGGAGAGTCCTGACCTCAACCTGACAGAACATAAACACACTCCTAAACCCTGTGGAAAGCCTTCCCACAATCATCTGCAATGAAAACTGAAGAACTTACTGTGTGATAGTTGTTCATCTCCTGCAGCGTCTCAGCAAACGCAGCTAAACTAGACTAAAGAAAAGAGAGAGAAACAGATCTTATATTACACCCAATCAATGCTGAACAGAGAGAGAGAGAGATAGACAGACATACAGACAGACAGACAGACAGACAGACATATAGACATACATATAGACATACAGAGACAGACAGATAGATATACAGACATACAGACAGACAGACAAACAGACAGATATACATATAGACATACAGACAGACAGACAAACAGACAGACAGACAGACAGACAGAAAGATATACATATAGACAGACAGACAGACAGACATACAAATAGACATAGAGACAGACAGACAAACAGATATACATATAGACAGACAAACAGATATACATATAGACAGACAGACAGATATACATATAGACAGACAGACAGACAGACAGACAGATAGAGTGTCTCACCCCGATCACATCGTCTCTGCTGGATTGTAGTGCGAGTTCTCGGACTCCGTTAACAAACTGTCTGTTGGCCTGACTGTACGCCCGCCCGGCATCAATCATCCCAATACACAACTTAACCAACTACACACACACACACACACACACACACACCATACACACACACACACACACACACACACACACACACCATACACACACCATACACACACCATACACACCACACACCATACACACACCATACACACCACACACCATACACACACCATACACACACACACACACACACACACACACACACACCATACACACACCATACACACACCATACACACCACACACCATACACACACCATACACACCACACACCATACACACACCATACACACACACACACACACACACACACACACACACACACCATACACACACCATACACACACCATACACACCACACACCATACACCATACACACACCATACACACACACCATACACACACACCATACACACACACACACACACACACACACACACCATACACACACCATACACACCACACACCATACACACACACACACACACACACACACACCATACACACACACCATACACACACCATACACACACACACCATACACACACACCATACACACACACACACACACACACACACACACACACCATACACACACCATACACACACCATACACACACCATACACACACCATACACACACACACACCATACACACACACCATACACACACACACACACCATACACACACACCATACACACACACCATACACACACACACACACACACACACACACCATACACACACCATACACACACACACACCATACACACACACCATACACACACACACACACCATACACACACACCATACACACACACACACACACACACCATACACACACACCATACACACACCATACACACACACCATACACACACACCATACACACACACCATACACACACACACACACACACACACACACACACACCATACACACACCATACACACACCATACACACACCATACACACACACACACCATACACACACACACACACCATACACACACACCATACACACACACCATACACACACACCATACACACACACCATACACACACACCATACACCATACACACACACACACACACACACCATACACACACACACACACACACACACCATACACACACACACACACACACACACACACACACACACACACACACCATACACACACACCATACACACACACACACATTAATACAATAATAATAAAACAATTAGAAAAAAACAATAATAATCTTCATTATCATCATATTAGATTGAAAGAGCAGAATGGATGCAGAGCTACAGTGATTCCCACTGGTTCCTAGTTTTCAAGTCAAGTTAAGTAGTTTTATTGTCAGTACTGCATATGTACAGGACATACAGAGAATTGAAATTACGTTACTCTCCTTCCCAATTTTACAGCAAGTACAGATAATAGATATAATAAAGGAGAATGGGAGACACTATGTGTACAATACAGCAGGGACACAATAGACATACATGAGACAAAAACAAGGTGCAGTGGTGTGGGGGAGAAATAGATATATAATATAAAAGAGTGGGAGACACTATATTGATGGTGATTGAGATGGAATGACAGTATAAATAGAACCCGTATAAAACAGTAGATAGGGTATATGGTATATAGCTGAAGGCTGGTAAAGTGAATGGGTGCGTAAGTCCTTAAAGTTCACAGTTTATGGGGAATTAAAGTGCGTATTGACAGTGCAAGTATATCAGTAGTGCAGGTATTGGCTGTGTAGTGCAAGTCCGTTTGGAAGGGACCAGTACTTTGTGCATTGTAGTGCAGAGTTTCAGTACTGTATTAGTGGGGGGTCAGGATGCTGAGTGAGTGTGTGCTGGGGGCAGGATTGGGATGGGGGGTAGAACAGGAAGAGAGTTCAGCATCCTCACAGCCTGATGGATGGGGCTGTCTCGCAGTCTGCTGGTCCTCGCCCAGAGACTCCTCCAGGGGGTTGCTGTGGTGTTCGCTACGGAATGTAAGCTATAGCTGCTATGGTGTTGCTAGGTGGTTGCGTAGCTAACGTGGTTCCCACTGGTATCCCAGGTGGTTGCTATGGTGTTGGTAAATATTGCAAACTAGTTACTTTTGTGTTGCTTTGGTATGGTACACTGCGTGGTTACTACGATGTGGCTAAGTGGTGTCTAAGGTGTTGCTATGGCATGGCTATTAGTTACTTAGGTGTTGCTAAGCAGTTCCTAAGGTTTGCTTGACTAGATGATTCTTACCTTGTCCAGTTTGGACTCAAGTCCCCCAACATCCTCCTCCACATCTTCTACTGTAGCCCTGAACACAGACATATACATTTACCTCAGCAGTGCTATTCTAATCATACATTTACCTCAGCAGTGATATTTTAATCATACAGTTACCTCAGCAGTGCCATTCTAATCACACATTTACCTCCGCAGTGCTATTCTGATCATACATTTACCTCAGCAGTGCCATTCTAATCATACATTTACCTCAGCAGTGATATTCTAATCATACATTTACCTCAGCAGTGATATTTTAATCACACAGTTACCTCCGCAGTGCTATTCTGATCATACATTTACCTCAGCAGTGCTATTCTAATCATACATTTACCTCAGCAGAGCCGCTTTAATTGTACATTTACCTCAGCAGTGCCGCTTTAATCGTACATTTACCACAGCAGTGCTATTCTAATCATTTAGTTACCTCAGCATTGCTATTCTTATCATACATTTACAAGACTCAGAAACAGCTTCATTCCGGAAGCTGTAAGACTCTTAAACTCCACTTAACAACACACTGCACTGACACCAAGGACAAATTACTGTTTACTGTTTACCAACATGGTCACTTTACTTGCACTGAGACACTTTATCTCCACTGCTCTAATTCACATTATCATGCTGCTATAGCACACTTGCACTCTGGACTTCATGTTGCTGAACCTTCTACTCTCTATTTATTTTTTTTATTCTTGGGATATTTATCTATCTATTTTGTATATTCTATTTCTTTTATTGTATTCTTTTTTATCTATATATCTATTAATAACAGCTCTTGGGTGTAAAACTGGATCGTGAGATCACAATTTCGTTCCACCTCATGTACCACATGTGATGCGAATGACAATAAAATCTCCTTGAATCCTTGAATATCAGCAGGCAGTGCTATTCTAATCATACATTTACCTCAGCAGAGTTATTCTAATCATACATTTACCTCAGCAGTGCTATTCTAATCATACGTTTACCTCAGCAGAGCTATTCTAATCATACATTTTTCTCAGCAGTGCTATTCTAATCATACGTTTACCTCAGCAGAGCTATTCTAATCATACATTTTTCTCAGCAGTGCTATTCTAATCACACATTTACCTCAGCAGTGCTGTTCTAATCATACATTTACCTCATTATAGCTATTTTAATTATACATTTACCTCAGCAATGCTATTCTAAATCACACATTTACCTTAGCAGTGCTATTCTAATTACACATTTACATCAGCAGTGCTATTGTAATCATACATTTTCCTCAGCAGTGCAATTCTAATCATACATTGATCTCAGCAGTGTTATTCTAGGCAATGCCATTTTATTTGTACAGCACCTTTCATACACAGAGGTCATTTAAAGTGCTTTACAGAAAGATTTAAGACTCAATGCAGAACATTAATAATCATTAATTTACCTCAGCAGTGCTTCTCTAATTATACATTTACCTCAGCAGTGCTATTCTAATCATATCTTTACCTCAGCAGTGCTATTCTAATCATACATTTACCTCAGCAATGCTATTATAATCACACATTTACACCAACAGTGCTATTATAATCATACATTTACCTCAGCAGTGCTATTCTAACCATAACTTTACCTCAGCAGTGCTACTCTAATCATACATTTACCTCAGCAACGCTATTAAAATCACACATCTACCTTAGCAGTGCTACTCTAATCATACAGTTACCTCAGCAGTGCTGTTCTACTCTATTTTACTACAAAAACTATCCACCCTGTCATGTAACTTGCTAGGATGACACAGAAAATATGATTTCTTTGAAGTCTAAAGTTAAATATGATAAATATGATAAATAAGACAAATAGTAGTATATATGTATATAATGCTAAATAAGGAATCAGACTGGTTTTTATATTATTAATAGATGATTCAGATCAGAGTCGACTGCAGACTCATAATAACACTGAATCTACTGAATCTCTCACTGCACTGAATTAATGATGCAGCATGATGCAGTGTGAGGGTGTGTGTGTGTGGTGTGTGTGTGTGAGAATGTGTGTGTGTGTGTGTGTGTGTGTGCAGACAGTGAATGGAGGTCAGAGCTGTTCCTCATCATCTGGTGATGTAAGAGGTTGCTGACATCACAACACAAGTATCTAAATATAACATTCATTACAACAGAATTACACTAATATTCAGATATTGATTTGGTGTTTCTGATATTATGGCCAACTAATGTAGTTACTGTGTAAGTAGACAAAATAAAGTGAACATTCTTA
Source organism: Astyanax mexicanus (assembly GCF_023375975.1). NCBI lineage: Eukaryota > Metazoa > Chordata > Actinopteri > Characiformes > Acestrorhamphidae > Astyanax > Astyanax mexicanus. The sequence continues at coordinate 851,501 of NC_064415.1, forward strand.
AATCTTGTTATATCATAAACACACACAATACCACCTTAATTAAGGTGGCCCAGAATTCACCCTTACTGTGTTAATAAAGGCTTTAGGTGTTTCTGATATAATGGCCAGCTAATGCAATGACAATGTAGTAGGCCAAAATAAAGGAAACAATGTTAAATAAGGTTTTAAGGCATTATACACACACAACCACCTTAATTAAGGTGGAGCGGATTTAACCCCTATTCTGCTGTTTCTGATATAATGGCCAGCTAATGCAATTACAATGTCAATGGACAAAATAAAGGAAACACTTATATACAGGGCATTAGTTAATATACTGTATAGCATTATTACACCATACCACCTTATTTAAGGTGGACAGGCCCAGAATTAACCCCTACTCTGTTGTTTCTGATAAAATGGCCAGCTAATGTAAATACAATATCAGTGGCCAAAATAAAGGAAACACTCTTAAATAGGGGTTAACACTAATCAACATTACACAAATACACTACCACCTTAAATAAGGTGGACAGGCCGAGAATTCATCCCAATTCTACTGTTTCTGATATATTGGCAAGCTAATATAGCTACAACATATGTGGCCAAAATAAAGGAAACACTTTGTTGCAGGGATTATTATGTAGCATTATTACACCATAAACACACACTACCACCTAAATTACAGCATTTACAATAACATGCTGTTTCTGATATAATGGCCAGCTAATGTAAATACAATGTATGTGGCCAAAATAAAGGAAACACTCCTAAACAGGGCGTTAATAAACTGTATAGCATTATTACACCATAAACACACACACACACACACACACACACACTACCACCTTAATTAAGGTCCAGGGCCAGAATTTACCCCATTCTGCTGTTTCTGATATAAAGGCCAGCTAATGCAATTACAATATCAGTGGCCAGAATAAAGGAAACACTTATAAACAGGGCGTTTGTTAACATACTGTATAGCATTATTACACCATAAACACACAGACACACACTACCACCTTAATTAAGGTGGACAGGCCCAGAATTCACCCCTAATCTATTGTTTCTGATATAATGGCCAGCTAATGCACACAAAGTGAATGGACAAAATAAAGGAAACGCTCTTAAACATGGCATTATTATAGTGTATAGCATCATTAACACCATAAACACACACTACCACCTTAATTAAGGTGGACAGGCCCAGAATTCACCCCTATTCTGCTGTTTCTGATCATGCAATTGCAATATCAGTGGCCAAAATAAAGGAAACACTTATAAACAGGGCGTTAGTTATTATACTGTATAGCATTATTACACCACAAATACACACACTGCCACCTTAATTAAGGTGGACAGGCCCAGGATGCATCCCTGTTCTGCTGTTTCTGATATAATGGCCAGCTAATGAAATTACAGCGTGAATGGCCACAATAAAGGAAACAGTGTATATGAATGGGGTTGATGGTGTGCAGTGTTATTGTTGTCTGAATGAGCGGAACCGGTATCAGCAGAACCAGGCCCGGATCTGACCCCCTCGCGCTACACTGTATCTGCGCGCGGGTCTCGCGCGGTGAGATGAAAGGCTTTGTGCGGCTAATAATTAAAGATCAGACGGGCAGGTACCGCAGCGGATCGGAACCGGATCAGAACCGCGGCTCTGGATCTGATTGTCCCGCTGCAGGAGGATCAGATCCCCGCAGCTCGAGCAGCACAACAAAAGCGCGCTGATTCAGCCGGTAAACACCGATACCGGACCGGTACCGCACCGACCCGCAGCCCGAACCCGCGCTGCGACCCGCAACACCGCAGCTGGACCTACCGGAACCGGGGCGAGTCCTTCAGACAGTCCTCAAAATCCACCGTCACCTTCATCTCCGCTTCACCCAGCCGGTACTCAGCCGGTGCGCGCGCGTGCGTGTGTGTGCGTGATAGAGTGTGTGCGTGAGTGTGTGCGTGTAATAGTGAGAAACAGCGACATCTGGTGGCCGGACTCGCGCACACACTCTATTACTGAATACATATTAATTAATTAATATTCATTAATTTAATTATACTTTATAATTAAAGAGATATTGTGACGTCATTTTTACACGTCAAGTTAGAATAGATCTACGTTCTTCTTTATCTCAGATCAGATTTGTGTATCTTGTCGGTTCACATTCAGTGTAAGTGTAAGTGATCTGTATCTGTGTGTAATGTGAACACAGAATCTGTTCCTGAATCGTCTCACATGCTGCACATTGATACCTGTATAAACGCCTCCTTCTTCACCAACAACAAAACCCCTCATATTAGAGAGAGGAGAGACTCGTAGCTTTATAAAGGGAAATGGATGAGTTAGCAGCTCATATGTGGAGCATCTTTTGCTGGAGTGGAGAAACAGGAAACAGCTGCTCTGAAGTTCATGCTCAGCTCCAGGAGGAGGAAAAAGGACAGGCGGTTTGCTTTTGCTGTTTTTTTGCAGCTATAACTGCACAGCTGCACCAAGAGATACAGTGTGGGTATGAGAGAGAAGCATGTAGCGCTAATGCTAATGCTAATGCTTAAAAAACAAAAAGACATTCATGTCAAATCTCCGTGGATCGGATATGTATCCGATTTAGGACCACATATGAAAGAGACTCAAATCAGATTTTTTGGTGTTTAGAGTTTGTCATTTTATTTTGTTTCATATCGTTGCTGTCTAATGAAAAATATGTATCTCCAAAACAGCAACTTTACAGAAAAGTGATAAAACCTTCTAAACTTTTAATGGAAGAGTTTGTTTTTTAGGTAATATTGGAGAGTTTCTATTGGTCCGTTCATCATGAAATGTTGGCACAGTGTGAGGGAGAGTTTGTGGGTTCATATTATGTAGTAAACTAAAAAACTACAAAAATGGAGATACTTGTTTTTCATTGGACAGCGACGATATACAGTTTTTAATATACAATTTAAATACAACTCACTTAATTTTTTTATTATTGATTTTCCCTAGCTTTCTTTATTTTTCCTTTTTTTAATGTCAGTATTCTCTGTGATGGGAAGTTAAAAGACATCTGTAATTTGAGACGTGTACAGATAAATGTGAAGAACATTTTAAAGCTTCTTCTGAAATAAACATAATGTAGATATTATGTGTACAGCTCATTTTATAAATATCTCGATCTGATGTTTTTGTGAAGCCATTATTAAGCTTTTATAGTTGGGTTATAGTCGGATATTTAACTCTTAATGGCAGAATTGCTCAAATTCTACTACAATACTGGACTTCTGACAGACAGGACATTAAAATACAGTCCAGCTCCACTGGCAGCAGAACAACCTCAGAGCGTGATGCTCCCACCACCATGCTTAACAGCTGCTACAGTGTTCTCGAGGTTAACTGCCTCACCTATACATTCTATACTGATGTTTCCCGGGAGAGAAGTATGTAAAGCGATCGTGAAGAGTTACATAAGGGAACGAGGTCTTGTAACCTTTTCTCCTAACATTCGGGAAACTTTAAACAAGGTTTTGTAACATTTTAAAAACGTTACATTAACATTAATGTTTATTCTAACATTTGGGAGAATTTTGAACAATGTCTTGTAACATTTTTAGAATGTTACATTAACGTTACTATGGAAACGTTTTCTTGTAGCTTTGAGAGAACTTTTAGATAACGTTACTTAAGGTTGTGGAAACGTTCTATTATTGGAATGAAACAAATTAAATTTAGATTTAATTTTAAGACCTTTTGTAGCTTTTATAGCAAAGATTAAAGACATGAACTCACACTCACAGTTCTGGTTCTGATGGGTTTTAATAGTTGTCCAGTTATAAAGTAAACATGCTAATGAGGCTAATCTGGGTGGATTAACTGGTTTAGTTATTTTCCACCAGTTTGTTTATGTGCACAACACAACATTAGCATATCACACACACTCAACTATACACACACACATTCCACATTACAGCAGGTATTACAGGAAGCAGCAAAAAAATAAATAAATAAAAATGATATTGCACAGAAACACCTTAAACACTTTAAATTAATTTTATTGAGCCAATTTAATTAGAAAATCTCACATTACCTGATTTTCTCACACCAACAGAACGTCCAAATCCCTGAATAACTCTAATTTCATAAAAAAAACACTGAATATTTTAATATTTCACCAGCAGAGCAGCTTCTCATGTTTCCATAAGTGTTCAAATACACACAGCATTCTCAAAAATACAATAAAACACATGCTTAAAATCAAACGCAAAATTAACTAATGTTTAAAAAAAATAAATAAAAAGTAATTTAGTGGTGGGAAATAATATTAATGTGCACTTATTAATATCAATAAAAATGACACTTAAAAAAATAAGGCCCATTTTAAGCAAACACCCTTAAAATGATGCTAATAAGATGATAACTGTACTGATAAAAATCACAATAATCCTAAAACTAATATAAAACATCAGGAAAACAGACCATCTAAACCATGCAAAACAAAGGGTTAATTATATAAATGAATTAAATTAAATAAACTAATAAGCAGGTATTTCTCACCATTAAAAAAAAAACACACAACAACAACAAAACTACACAAAAGATCTGACAGACAGCAGCTTGTCCAGAAGTGTGCGCTCTCCTGCTGAAAGGACTTTTAGGCTCTGTTCCCAGGCTTAAGTGACACGAATCTGATTATTTTTTTTTTTTGGCCTTAATGTAAATAAAATCTTAAAAAAAAAAAAAAAATTAAAAACGGATAGTTTCTATGATGCTGAAAAAAAAGATGAAACCGAAACTTCATGTGAAGCACAAATTATATAGTCTTATCAGTGTAAATAGGTAAATAAGTGATTGAGTTGAATCCTCGACACATTTAAACACAATTTCTGTTTATTTACTGAATTAAACTGAGTAAAAAAATCCAATTAAACATAAAACAAATGTATTGATTTTTTTGCACACGCCACATTTTATGTTTTATTTTTATATGCTGTAAATGGAGTAAATTAACAGTAATTGGGGTTTAAAATGAACAGATGTGAGAAACAGTAGAGGATATAGTATAGTATATAATGTGTATTTTTGATTATGCTGTGTGTGATCTGGAATCTGTTGGTAAACAGTGTGATTTATTACGTGATATTGAAATATATTGGTGTTTCTTTAAAGTAAACAGTGTTTTTAATTGTTTTTTTTTTATTTTTATTCTTATCGCACTCTGATTAAAGTGCACTCTTCATCACAGAAAGGTAAGCATTAATATTATATATGGATGATGTACATTATAGGAAAGGCCTGGATAAGCCAGCCATCAGTCTGGCACTTCATCACTGATGTTTATACTGATAAACTGACATTAATCTTCATTAAAGCACTTATTACAGCTAATTAAAACAGAAAATAACTATAATTATAACAATAAAAGGCACTAAAACAACTAAACAAATAATAAAAGAACCAAATCCATAAAATAAAAGCAATAAAATCTAAACGTCTAGGAAATTAAAAGTAATATAAAATAATAAAACTCGAGTGTAAACCACGCGGCCGCGTCCGCGGTAAACCAGCGCTCCCATTGGGAGAACCAATCAACTTCTGAAGTTGATGAAAAGCCAGTCCGGTGTGCCACCGCACTGGAGCTTCCTAAAGCTCGGGGGAGGGGCCTATCCAGGCTCCGCCCACAAAACCCATTCTACACCTACAGCTGTAAATCAGTACAGAACACTGATCCGAATCACAGTTCAGATTATATAACTGATAATATTAATGATTCATTTAGTAATTCAGCATTTATAACAAACGATTCACTGAATCAGTATGAATCATTCTGCACCAATTTTAATGATTCAGTTTCTCAACATATGTTACGAATGATTCAGTATCTGAGTATCTACCACAAATGATTCAGTTCTGACATTAATGATTCAGTATCTCCTGATTTACTACGAATTATTCTGTACTGATATTAATGATTCAGTATCTCAGTTTTTACTACGAATGATTCTGCGCCAACGTTAATGATTCAGTACTGACATTAAATGATTCAATATCTCCATATATACTACGAATGATTCCTTGCCTATATTAATGATTCAGTTTCTCAACATGTAATGAGTGAATCTGTTTCTCAGTCTCTACCACAAATGATTCAGTACTGATATTTATGATTCAGGATCTCCGTATTTACTACGAATGATTTTGTGCCAATATAAATGTTTCAGGACCTCAACATAGGTTACGAATGATTCAGTATTTACATTAATGGTAGACACTTGGAATCTGATTCATTCAAAACATGTGGAGAAACTGAATCAATAATATTGGTGCAGAATCATTTGTAGTAAATACGAGTGATTCTGCACCAATATTAATGATTCAGTTTGTCCACACACGTTACGAATGAACCACAAATGATTCAGTACTGTCATTAATGATTCAGTATCTCTGTATTACTTTGAATGATTCTGCGCCAATATTAATGATTCAGTTCCTCAACATACGTTACGAATGATTCAGTTTTTACATTAATGGTTCAATATCTGCCAAAATGAATGATTCTGTTTATTAGAATAATTGATTAGAAATGATTCATTATCTCAGTATCTCCTACAATAGTTTTAAACTCAGTATCAGTAAGTTATATATTATATCATAATATAAATGATTTAATATATAGCATGAATCATTTGGTGGCTTTATACAACTGGTTTGTTTTTATAATTTCTAATGTTTTGGGATTGAACTAGAATGATTCAGTAGTTTTTATGAACAATTTAGTAACTAATATGTAGCTAATAAAGATTATTTAGTATTTAATATGAATCAGTATCTAAAACAGATGATTCAATCGCCCTACCCAAATTATGAACTGTATCAGAGACTGAATCATTTGTATTAGGAATCGAATCATTTGGGCTGTTATAAACGATTCAGTAGTTTATATGAACAGTTTTTTTTTTAATTTGCATAATTTGGTTGCTAATAAGAATTATTTAGTATTTAATATGAATCAGTATCTAAAACAGATGATTCAATCGCCCTACCCAAATTATGAACTGTATCAGAGACTGAATCATTTGTATTAGGAATCGAATCATTTGCGCTGTTATAAACGATTCAGTAGTTTATAAGAGCGGATCGTTAGTTAACGAGTTTAATGGACTTCTGTATTCAGTGTTCTGTACACCGTCTCCAAGGTAGCAGCATTTGTGGGCGGAGCCTGGTTCTCTCAGTGTTTCAGCAAAAAGTAAAGCCGGGGGGGGGCGGGGCTTCCCTCCTAAAGTGACGTTTTTTTTTTTCACACTGTCGTCTTTTTTTGGCTTCATAAAAGAAAGAGATGAAGAGATAAAGAGATAAAGAAAGTGAAGGAAGAGAGAGAGGAGGAGGAGGAGTTGCTGTGCTGTATTAGCGTTAGCTAATGCTAAGCTGTTAAAAAATGAATAATCAGTCCTGCAGAGCAGAGAAACGGCTGTAGCAGCAGCAGCAGCAACAGCGCCACCTGTCCTCAGAACCGGCGCGTACACACCTAACCATAAAAACCTCTAAAACACATTCAATTAAAAATTCATCACCAAACCTGAGCTACAGCTAATCATCACACAGCTAGGGCTTCACCTACATCACTACTACACCGAGCATGACTGTGTGTATAGTGTGTATAATGTGTGTGTGTGTGTTAGTGTGTGTGTGTATAGTGTGTGTGTGTATAGTGTGTGTGTATAGTGTGTGTGTGTGTATAGTGTGTGTGTATAGTGTGTGTGTATAGTTTGTGTGTATAGTGTGTGTGTATAGTGTGTGTGTATGGTGTGTGTGTGTATAGTGTGTGTGTGTGTGTGTTAGGGCTGGTCTGGTCTCTTCAGTACGGCGCTGTATTTGAGAGGAACTCCGTCGCTCCTCAGCTGGACGTGGAGAAGAGAGAACAGGGAGATCTCCTGTAAACATCGGAAACGAGCAGCGTAAATAATATATATTAATAATGGATTAATATCCAGCTTATTCTGCCACGCCCACTTTCCACAGTTCATTTATTCTGCATGTGTGTTAGAGTATATATCGATATTTCAAACCAGTTTCAGTCCCTTTCAGAATGAGCCGTTTAAGGGCTCGGTCACTTTTATGCAAATAAGCTGTTGCTGGCCACGCCCCATATTTACACTGAGCGTTTACATCTTAGTGTTACAAAACTCATTATTTTAAAGAGCTTAAAGCTCCACTAGGTAGGATTGAGATTTTGTGCTCGTGGGCTCCCCCTACAGTTGTAGCTCTAGAGTGTAATAAATGTTTCAGGCGGATTAGTTTCTCTTTCTGGTTTTCTGTCTTTCACAGACATATTCTGTCTCTTTCCAGCTTCTGCCAGAGTGTCTGTATGTTAGTTTGTAAAGAATGAACCAGTAGTCCTTGTAGAACTGTTAGAACTAAAGGTCGGAAAGCAGGTCGCAGTTCTCGCGAGCGTTGGTCGCGGCCGCCTCGGAAAACTTACAGAGTCTGGTTTGAGCTCAGAGGAGCTCCGGCACAGACACGAGAGCACCGCTATTCCTCCTACTACACCTCAATGCAGCGCTGCAATGAGTTTCAAGCTGTAATTTTACTTCTTTAAAAAGATCAAAAATCAAGAAAATCCTACCTAGTGGGGCTCTAAATCTCCCTCGCAATAGGACAGTAAGTACAGATCCCTCCCTCAAACGATTTCAGTAGCTAATATGAATGATTTACTATCTATCATCTAATAAAAATAATACAGTATATACTATGAATAATGTCGGTAGGTAATACCAATGATTTAGTAATTAATAAGCTAATATGAATAATTAACTAGCTAATACCTCTGATTCACAGTCTATAAAAGTTATACAGTATATACTATGAATAATTTGTTAGCTAATACAAATGAATTAGTAGCTAACGAAAGATTCAGGATGTACTACGAATGATTATTACAAATGATTCAGAAGCTAATACAAATGTAGATAATAAATTATAAAATATACTATGAATGATTCAGTAGCTAATATGAATGATTTACTATCTAATAAAAGTAATAGAACATATTAGCTAACATGAGTGAATCAGGATCCACTCTTAATGAGTATTATGAATGATTCAGTAGCTATTAAGCCAATATTAATCATTTACTTGCTAATATCTCAGATTTACAATCTAATAAAAATTATACAATATATACTATGAATAATGTTTTAGCTTATATAAATGACGCAGTAGCTAACACGAATGATTCAGTACGTAATATAACGGATTAATACTGTATACTATGTATAGTATGAAGGACTGTATCTAATATGAATGATTCAGTGTCTAATGTAAATGATTCTGTATCTAATATGAATGATTCAGTGTCTAATGTAAATGATTCTGTATCAAATATGAATGATTCAGTAGCTAACATAAAAGATTTAGTATATAATATGAATGACTTAGTATGTAATATAACTGATTCACACTGTATACTATGAAGTTCAGTAGCTAATATGAATGATTAAGGAGCTAAAATAAATGATTCAGTGTCTAATGTGAATGATTCTGTAGCTAATATGAATGATTCAGTATATAATATAACGGATTCATACCGTATACTATGTATAGTATCAAGGTCTGTATCTAATATGAATGATTCAGTATCTAATATGAATGATTCAGTGTCTAATGTAAATGATTCTGTATCTAATATGAATGATTCAGTGTCTAATGTAAATGATTCTGTATCTAATATGAATGATTCAGTATCTAATATGAATGATTCAGTATCTAATATGAATGATTCAGTATCTAATATGAATGATTCAGTGTCTAATGTAAATGATTCTGTATCTAATATGAATGTGTCATAAGCTTATATAAATGATTCAGTAGCTAGAATAAGTGAAAGTAGTAATATAGGTGCTATAATGATTTTATGGAAGATCTCTCTACCTGAAGCTCCTGTACTGTAAGTGTGTAAGTGTTCAGGTGCAGGTTTTGGTGGATGTGTAGATGGAGGTGTTGGTGTAGGTGTTGGTGTGATCGTACCTGTGTGATGGCGTCCTGTCCTGGGTTGGTCCAGGTCAAGGTCATCTCAGGTCGTTTACCCACCTTACGGAAATTAAAGGACTGCAGGCCGTCTATAGCCTGAAACACCAATCACACAAGTTTATTCATAAAACACATTATACTGTATATTAACCCTATACTTTATTATAATAGCTTATTTTCTGTTACACAATGTTGCAACATACCTCAAAAGCCCTATAAAACATGTAAATAATAATAATAATCAGATTAGAGTTAATATATAATAACTCACGTTACAGTAGATTCTCTTCTGAACTCCATACTGAAGCACCAACACATCAAACGACTTATCCAGCATCCCCATCACCATCGCCTCCGAGTCCAGAGGACCACACTCCTACACACACACAGAAAAATTTTGTATATTTAGCCACCTGATTAGCACCCATTCCACCAGTAAATAAATTATACATGAATCTTACAAACCAGCATATTAGATTTTTAATAAATTATCAAATAATTTATTAAATACTGGATACTGGAATGGATAAACACTGTACTGGTGGAATGGGCACTAATTTGTCAGATGGGTAGCTAAGCTAAGTGAAGCTAATTGTCTAGAAGGGATTCCAGCTGACCAAGCTAAGCTGCCCATTCAGAACTGTGCACAGTCCCTGATTCAGTCATTAAAATAACAGCTATACACACTAGCGGTCAAAAGTTTTAGAACACCCCTATAGTTAAATTTTTTCCAGTATTAATGATTTTATTACTGCAGTTCTTCTTCTCCTGTCAGATTAACTCTAATTCTAATTCTTCTCTTCTCTGCTGAAACTGAGTCTCAGTTCTTAATCATGTTAATCTGAGCTAAATGCTAAAGCTGCTGTTTCCATGTGGGTCAGCCAGACGTCTTCCTGTAGCAGTTTTTTTTTCTCCAGTTTACAACAGTACTCACCGCTCTCTGACTTCATTTTCTACTTTTAATAGTTACAGAGTTCTCTGTGTTTTATCTGGGTGTTTCTCTAGTTATTATGATGATGAAAGTGGAGGAATGCTTCACCCTGACGAAGACGCTGAAGAACAGCTCGGCGCTCATCTCCTGCACTCGTTTAGACGCCGTCTTCTTATCGTTACAGTGAGACGCCAGCTTATGCACCTCCTCATCCGACAGAGACAAGCGGGGTCCACACTCTGTAACACACACACACACACACACACACACACACACACACAAACAATATAAACTATTGTGTATAGAGAGTATTGGGGTTATTATGGCAGGACTGTGTAAATCTTAGATACTGGGCTAGTCTAAGCTTCTGAAGGGCGGGTTTTAGGATATTTTTACTGGACCTGGCAACCCTGCTGTCAGTTAGGGTACATGGTGGAGCTGCAGTTAGAGAGGGAGCAAGAGAGCTAGATAAAGAGAAAGAGAGAGAGAGAGAGAGAGAGCATGGTATAGAGAGATTTAGCGAGAGAGAGAGCGAGTTCTAGAGAGAGTTACCGAGAGAGAGTGTGAGAGAAAAGTATAAAGAGAGTTGGAGAAAGAGAGCACAAGAGAGGTATAGAGAGAGGTGTGGAGGGAGAAAGATAGAGTGTGAGAGCGAGAGAGAGTAAGAGAGAGTGCGAGAACAAGGTATAGACAGAGTTAAAGTGAGAGCGAGAGAGTTATAGAGAGTGAGAGAGAGATGTATATGGAGTGTAACAGCGAGGTATAGAGAAAGTTGCAGAGGGAATGAGAGAAAGCACAAGAGCGAAAGAAAGAAGAATAAAGAGAGTTAAAGGGATAGAGAGAGATAGAAAGCAAGAGATGTAGAAATATAGAATGGTAGAGAGAGTTAGAGAGAGAGCGCAAGAGCAAAGTAGAGAGAGAGTTATAAGGAAAGAGAAAGAGTGCAGTATAGAGAAAGACAGACAGAGAGAGAGAGAGAGAGAGAAAGAGACTCACTGAGAGACACTGAGGCAGTGGACAAGGATGTCGGGGTATAGAGAGAGTTACAGATATAGAGCGCGAGAGTGAGATATAAAGAGAGGACGCGAGAGCGGGGGTGAGACTCACTGAGGGAGGCTGCCAGCAGGCGGTGGACGAGGATGTCGGGGTACAGAGTTAGGGAGAGCGCGAGAGAGATATAGAAAGTGAGAGCGCGAGAGTGCGGTATAGAGAGAGAGAGTGAGAGCGCGAGAGCGAGAGACTGACTGAGGGAGGCTGCCAGCAGGCGGTGGACGAGGATGTCGGGATATAGAGAGAGTTAGAGAAGGAGAGAGAGAGATATAGAAAGTGAGAGCGCGAGTGCGGTATAGAGAGAGAGAGGGCGCGAGAGCGAGAGACTCACTGAGGGAGGCTGCCAGCAGGCGGTGGACGAGGATGTCGGGATATAGAGAGAGTTAGAGAAGGAGAGAGAGAGATATAGAAAGTGAGAGCGCGAGAGTGCGGTATAGAGAGAGGGCGCGAGAGCGAGAGACTCACTGAGGGAGGCTGCCAGCAGGCGGTGGACGAGGATGTCGGGATATAGAGAGAGTTAGAGAAGGAGAGAGAGAGATATAGAAAGTGAGAGCGCGAGAGTGCGGTATAGAGAGAGAGAGGGTGCGAGAGACTCACTGAGGGAGGCTGCCAGCAGGCGGTGGATGAGGATGTCGGGATATAGAGAGAGTTAGAGAAGGAGAGAGAGAGATATAGAAAGTGAGAGCGCGAGAGTGCGGTATAGAGAGAGAGAGAGGGCGCGAGAGCGAGAGACTCACTGAGGGAGGCTGCCAGCAGGCGGTGGACGAGGATGTCGGGATATAGAGAGAGTTAGAGAAGGAGAGAGAGAGATATAGAAAGTGAGAGCGCGAGAGTGCGGTATAGAGAGAGAGGGCGCGAGAGCGAGAGACTCACTGAGGGAGGCTGCCAGCAGGCGGTGGACGAGGATGTCGGGATATAGAGAGAGTTAGAGAAGGAGAGAGAGAGATATAGAAAGTGAGAGCGCGAGAGTGCGGTATAGAGAGAGAGAGAGAGGGCGCGAGAGCGAGAGACTCACTGAGGGAGGCTGCCAGCAGGCGGTGGACGAGGATGTCGGGATATAGAGAGAGTTAGAGAAGGAGAGAGAGAGATATAGAAAGTGAGAGCGCGAGAGTGCGGTATAGAGAGAGAGAGGGCGCGAGACTCACTGAGGGAGGCTGCCAGCAGGCGTGGACGAGGATGTCGGGATATAGAGAGAGTTAGAGAAGGAGAGAGAGAGATATAGAAAGTGAGAGCGCGAGAGTGCGGTATAGAGAGAGAGGGCGCGAGAGCGAGAGACTCACTGAGGGAGGCTGCCAGCAGGCGGTGGACGAGGATGTCGGGATATAGAGAGAGTTAGAGAAGGAGAGAGAGAGATATAGAAAGTGAGAGCGCGAGAGTGCGGTATAGAGAGAGAGTGAGAGCGCGAGAGCGAGAGACTCACTGAGGGAGGCTGCCAGCAGGCGGTGGACGAGGATGTCGGGATATAGAGAGAGTTAGAGAAGGAGAGAGAGAGATATAGAAAGTGAGAGCGCGAGAGTGCCGTATAGAGAGAGAGAGAGGGCGC
>NC_064415.1:872500-930000 GCF_023375975.1 Astyanax mexicanus
AAGAGAGAAGAGAAATAAAGAGAAAGAGAGAAGAGAAATAAAGAGAAAGAGAGTGAGAAAGAAAGAAGAGAGAAAGAGAAAATGAAAAATAGATAAGTAGAGAAAAAGTGAGAAATAGAGGAGTAGAGAGAAAAAACAGTGAAAAATAGAGAGGTAGAGAGAAAGAGAAAAAGAGAGAACGAAAGACAATGTAAGATAAGTATCAAGTAAGATCTGATATTTAAAAGTATAAACGAATGTGGAATCACTATTTGGTAAACGACACTCCATATTTGCACTTATTATTAATTTATTTATGTGTTAAAACTGTTTATTAGTTTCTCAGGGGTTCGTCTGTGTAAAATATTTCACTCTTCTACTCCTTAATGATAAAACTCCTGCATCTGGACTGCAATTGTAAAAACAGGAGGATCAGTGAGTTTTTAGGCTTTTTTCTCGGTCACATGACATCATCACGCTGTTCAGTAGCTCCTCCATTTCCACTCGCTGTTGTGTTTTTAACGTGGATCTCCATGGAAACCGTGGCGCACCCAAAGTGTAATTACGGTGCGCAGCAGTGGACAAATATCTATCTTATTAAAGGCGAGGAGACGAAACTCAGAGATGTGCGTCCGGACGGGACTAAAATTACCGGAGGAGCACGGAGTTCAGAGAAAAACAGTAGATAATTCAGCCTGTAATTTTCTCAGAGGACGTCTGAGAAAAACACGAACTTGATCGTTCTGGACGGGAATAAAATCACAGAGGATAAAAAAAACCCATAAAAGAGAAAATTACCCAGAACCCCCTGAGAAACTAATCTCGAGACGTTTGGGTCAGTGCATTACTGGTATTGAATTTTGATACCCAGGTGTTTTGAGTTACCTGGTCGAGGCGCAGGGCTCCGCCCTGGAAGCGCTGGCTGCGCAGGTGTTGGGCGAGGCTGTGCAGGTGCAGGACGGACTCCTGGATGAGCTGGACGGGGTGATCGGGGGAGCAGGGCGGGAGCTCCTCAGAGCTGAAGTGTTTATCAGGAGATTGGATCATACTCTGAGCGTGATCATAACTCAGCTTAATACACGAGCGAATCACCGAGCGCCCGAACCACTCGCTCAGAATCTGAGAAAAAACACCAGATACACATCAATCAGAACAGCAGAGCTTCAGTTAAATACAGCATTTACAACCTGTAAAAACAGAATTCTACATTATTTTAAATAAACCCAATACAGACTCTGAGCTCTGTAAAACCGCTGAGATCTAAAATCTGCTCAGAACTCTACTGAACTAAACTGAACTGAATTAAGTTGCATTTAACTAAATTTAGTTGCACAGACCTGACTGGCATTGAACTGAAATTAGTTGTACTGAACTAAACAGATTCAAATTGAACAGTAGCGATACAAATAGAACTGAATTGAACTGAACTTAGTGCTATTGAACTAGGTAGTCCTGAACTGAATTAAATAGAGTTCTGAGTTAAATAGAACTGAGTCAAACTGATTTAAACTGACTCAAATAGAACTGAAGCTGAGTCGAACTGAACTGCACTGAGTCAAATAGAATTGAGTCAAATAGAATTGAGTCAAATAGAATTGAGTCAAATAGAACTGAGCTAAGTGGAACTGAACTGCACTGAGTCAAATAGAATTGAGTCAAATAGAACTGAGCTAAGTGGAACTGAACTGCACTGAGTCAAATAGAATTGAGTCAAATAGAACTGAGCTAAGTGGAACTGAACTGCACTGAGTCAAATAGAATTGAGTCAAATAGAATTGAGTCAAATAGAACTGAGCTAAGTGGAACTGAACTGCACTGAGTCAAATAGAATTGAGTCAAATAGAATTGAGTCAAATAGAATTGAGTCAAATAGAACTGAGCTAAGTGGAACTGAACTGCACTGAGTCAAATAGAACTGAGTGGAAGTGAACTGAGTCAAATAGAAATGAGTCGACTAGACCTGAACTGACTTAAATAGAAATGAAATCAGTCATGAGTCAAATAACACTAAAACGAGTTGACTAGATCTGAAATTATTCGAATAGATGTAAAATGAGCCAAATAGACGTCAACTTAGTCAAACAGACCTGAAATGATTTGAATAGACCAGAAATTGGTAGAACAGACCTGTATTAAGGCACAATTAAGACACTGAACTGAATTAAGATTTACTGCGTTGAACTGAAGTGTTTGGAACTGAATTAAAGTGAATTAAAGTGAATTAAAGTGTGGAAATGATGAGCGTTACCTTCCCCTCGGGAGAAAGAGTCCAGATGACGGAGAAAGTTAAACGATCAGTCTGAGGATTTAAACTGCAGAGTTCCTCACACAGCAACCGCGGCAACATCGGGATTACCTGCAGATAACACACACATACACACGCACACACACACACGCACGCACAGTTAATATATACTGTATAACATTCTTTTATATACTGTTGTAATTTATTTTGTATATAACTGTTATATATATGTTGTATCCCAACAGGGATGTCACACGTCTATCTGTGGATATGTTTCCATGATGTTTGGATGTTTAATAAACTGCATAAAACATGCTTATCAGCTGAAATCGCTAACGATGCTAAATGCTAAATAATTTTCATTCAAGGATTCAAGGAGATTTTATTGTCATTCGCATCACATGTGCTACATGAGGTGAAATGAAACTGTGATCTCACGATCCAGTCCACACCCAAGAGCTGTTATTAAAATAGATAAATATAGATAAAATAAGATAAAAAATAAAATAACACAATAAAAAGAGAATAGAACAGAACAGATAAAGATACCAGCTGTGGTGAACTCCAACATGTATTTTTAACGTGTTTTAAATCATGACGATATTTTGTGATTATATTGTAATATATATACTGAGTATAGTGGATTTGATACAGTGCTTAAAAAATGACAAACACAAACTGAGATGATTAGAGCTGTTTAATTGGAGGAAGTTTATAAAATCTCTGTATTTAAATGTTGGTGATATTATTTTATATGAGTCGGGCCTCTGTTTGGTACAGGCTGTATGAATGGAGATTGTTGCGTAGCTACGTGTTTGTATTGAAATAAGTGTTGGAATAAAATAAAACCATTAGAAAACAAACAGTGTGGTTTATAATGAAAGTGCTGAGTAAAATCTGCAGCTCCTCCCTGTAGAGAGTTATTAGTGTATAAATGGATGATCTAAGAGTTTATTTTGTATATAAAGACGAGCCGATCGTGTTTATGGGATGAATCATGGTTCAGCTGCTATGTTTAGACGAGCGTCCCGAGATTTATGGCGCGTACGGATGAGACAGCACTAACAGAGTGAGGGTGCAGAACAGGCCCGGAATGTGTTTACGTGCCGGAGACGCGCCGCTCGGACCGGGACGGGGGGACGGGGGGGACAGGCCGGGACACAGCCTTCATTAAAATAAAATATAGTAATTAGACTGAACAGTGCATTACACTCATCATTAAACAGAGAGTATTATACCTGTTTTATACAGTGTTAGAATACTGAAGGTCTATGATCTAGATCAGGGGTTCCCAACATTATTAGCCCACCGCTATATTCTCCACAGCCCCTTTAGTATTTTAAATATAGTTTTAAATAGCAATTTAAAAGCAAAAAAAGCACAAAACCATCAACGTCCGTCGTCTCCTTTTTTTTCCTTTGCCTGTGAAAAGAGCTTTGATTGGCGAAAAAAATCCAGCCCGACCTGAACCCGAATCCGAGCCTGAGCCCGATTTAAACCCGACAATACTTTAGTACGTGAAAGTTAAAACTACTATTTTAACTACAAGTCTGAGCTATAGGTGCCTGTATTTCCTCATTTCTGTCCCAATTTTTTTCATTATCTATGCCCCTGAAATGATTCAAATAGACCCAAAACAAGTCGAATAGAGCTGAAACTAGTCGAACAGAGCTGAAACTAGTCGAATAGAGCTGAAACTAGTCGAACAGAGCTGAAACGAGTCGAACAGAGCTGAAACGAGTCGGATAGAGCTGATACGAGTCGAATAGAGCTGAAACTAGTCGAATAGAGCTGAAACTAGTCGAATAGAGCTGAAACGAGTCGAACAGAGCTGAAACGAGTCGAACAGAGCTGAAACTAGTCGGATAGAGCTGAAACGAGTCGAACAGAGCCGAAACGAGTCGAACAGAGCCGAAACGAGTCGAACAGAGCCGAAATGAGTCGAACAGAGCCGAAACGAGTCGGATAGAGCCGAAACGAGTCGGATAGAGCCGAAACTAGTCGGATAGAGCCGAAACGAGTCGAATAAAGCCGAAACGAGTCGAATAGAGCTGAAGCGAGTCGAATAGAGCTGAAACGAGTCGAATAGAGCTGAAACGAGTCGAATAAAGCTGAAACGAGTCGAATAGAGCTGAAACGAGTCGAATAGAGCTGAAACGAGTCGAATAGAGCTGAAGCGAGTCGAATAGAGCTGAAGCGAGTCGAATAGAGCTGAATCAAGTCCAATAGAGCTGAAACGAGTCGAATAGAGCTGAAGCGAGTTGAATAGAGCTGAAATGATACGAACAGACTTGAAATGATTCAAATAGACCTGAAATGAGTCAAATCGACTCGAAACGAGTCGAATAGACCCAAAATGATTCAAATAGACCCGTAATGATCCGAATAGACCTGAAATGAGTAAAATAAACCTGAAATTAGTCGAATAGACCCGAAATAAGTCACATAGACCTAAAATGAGTCAAATACACCTGAAATGATTCTAATAGAACTAAAAACGAGTCGAGTAGAGCTGTATTAAACCACAATTAAGACGCACTGATCTGAATTGAGATGCTTTACCTTCTGAACCAGATAAACGCTGGTAGCTCTTCTGCTGGCGACAGAATCCAGCGCAGTGCCCTCCTCCACAAAATAACTCACATCAGCAATGTGCACGCCAACCTCGAAATTACCTAAAACACAAATAAATTTAAATACAGTGATAAAAATATCAGTGCTACAGTTCATAAAAATCCTATTACTTACTATTTATCAGAATAAAATACGTAATAAACACAGTACAGGTTCAGACGTACCGTCAGAGAGCTGCCTGCAGGACAGAGCATCGTCCAGGTCTCGAGCAGTAGCCGGATCAATCGTAAATATACACTCCTTCCTACAAACACAGAGAACATAACAGCAGATATTTAATTCACATTAAATAACACTAACTGTTTACAGTGTGAACAAACACTGAACACTTTTCCACATGGTTCAGATCAATTACAGGCAGACTATTATCATCACCTATTAAACAATTGAAGAAGAAACAGAAGAAGAAGTGTTGTGCTGAAATGTGTACAACAGATTACAGTGCTGGTGATTCTGTATCTACTGTAACTGTAGATTAATTACAGAGCAGTATGAGTACAACAGATTACAGTGCTGGTGATTCTGTATCTACTGTAACTGTAGATTAATTACAGAGCAGTATGGGTACAACAGATTACAGTGCTGGTGATTCTGTATCTACTGTAACTGTAGATTAATTACAGAGCAGTACAGGTACAACAGATTACAGTGCTGGTGATTCTGTATCTACTGTAACTGTAGATTAACCCTTATTTATAAACACTAATAAAAGTAATTATTTTCTAAATATCTGATGAAACATCCTGATCATGTTCTGGGTTACTGTAGAAAATAGAAACTCTAACGGCTCTTTAAAGACTCTTTTACCTCAGATCTCTTCTTTTGGCGAGTTCCTCAGGCGGGATGGACCACGGAAGGTTCTGGGGGAGGCAGGCCAAGGCTGCTTCTTCAAACTCGGAGAAATCTACATCATATTCAGTCAGAATTGCTTCTGTTTCCGGCTCAATTTCACCCGCCTGACCCAGAGACTTCATCAGTCGCCTACAATCAGAGAGAGAAAGCGACAAAATATAATAAATAACATTATATAAAATTTGCACACAATTCAGCATGAAACTACTAGAATTACTAGGGCTACTAGAGATTCTGCGTCCTCATACGAGGACATTACATTTCTGCTTGTCTGCACCATGATCTAGTGCATCTAGTGGTCACATGATAACATTACAATCAACTGACTGAAAACTAGATGGCAGGAATCCCAGTCAAAGGTTTCTACAGCCAGTCCAGACAGAAACATGGGCCGTTGTGTAGAGCTAAACTACTGAATTAAAATAGATTTTCTCCATCGATAAACGGAAACAAAGATTTGTAGAGCAAATTTCCGTGACTTTTTCATAAATTTCTGGGTATTTTCATTGTTACAAAACTTATCCAGGCCTGGAAATTGCTGTTTTTAAATTCCATGACTTTTCCATGTTTTTAATGACCATACGATCCCAGTGGATTTAGGACATTTTAACACATATTAAGGTCTTTTCTAGAGATTTTTTAAGGATCTAAAAGCTGATCATATGTTAAATCCACGGGGTCGGCTGCGTACCCCTCGGCGAAGGTGTTATCGTAAGGCCAGTGCGTGATCCTGCAGATGAACAGGGTGTTGGCGTAGTCGGCAGGGCGGGAGGGGAAGTCTGCGGGACAGTCCGTCAGCGGGACGTTGACTCGGGGAACGCGGTGGTCGACGGGAGAGAACATGGCGAAGTGTTTATCCGGGAGAAACTTTATAAACCCTGACGCTGCTCTAGAGTGCTTCTCCTCCACGATATAAACCACCTGAAATAAAAGAAAAAACAAGACTTAATTATTACAAATCAACCGCACAAAAACTGAACAGAAATAAAAAAACTAAAACTATAAAAGCTTTTCAAGATTTAAATGGAAAGTTTTAAAAACATCCTGTGTAAAAAATACAGGGTCTAAACATAAGCGTGGAAAAATATATATAATACTGTATGTACTTTTGGCATTAGCCGTTACAGCTATCCTATATTGTAATCCCATAGGCGAGAAAATATACTGTAAATATACCAAAACTGATCAGATTCGTTTACCATTTTCTCCCCAATTTACAAGGCTATTAGGATTCCTCCCCCTATCACTAGTGATGCTCCAACACCAGGAGGGTGAAGTACAAGACCAGCACACGCCTCCTCCGATACATGTGAACTTCTTTTGCCGAGTAGCATCACAGCGCTAACGCTCGGAGGAAAGCGCAGCGACTCGGTTCTGATACAGCAGCTCACAGACGCAGCCTTGTGCTGATCCACATCACCCTAGGAGTGATGAGGGGAAAGAGAGAGCACCATCTACTGTACTGTACCCACCCAGAGAGAGCAAGACCAACTGTGCTCTCTCAGGACTCCGGCAGCTGATGACAAACTACATGAACAGTGGCAGCGCTTAGACCGCTGGACCACTCAGATTCCTGTTTAAATAAAAACCCTCTTACCGTTGCAGTTTTCTGGACACTTTTGTCTGCAGATGATGCTGGAGCTGAAAAAAAAGAAAAAAAGAGTGAAAAGTAGAACATTTAGGTCAAGATCTGAATTAAACTAACCAACTAATTTACGTTCTGTTCTGTTGGTCCAAACTTAAGCAAAGAAGACTCATTAAAACATTAAAAGTCAGTGCTAAAAAAAACTCTACTGAATCTTAATATGCAAATGCTTCCAAAGCCTTTAAAATCAACAGAGTTTATTTTTTCTCAGGGACTTGGGTAACTTTCATGTCGTCCTCATACAGTGACATTAAATTTCTGCTTGTCTGCACCATGATCTAGTGCATCTAGTGGTCACATGATAACATTACAATCAACTGACAGAAAACTAGATGGCAGGAATCCCAGTCAAAGGTTTCTACAGCCAGTCCAGACAGAAACATGGGCCGGGTCAAAATTAATCACATTTTATGCTTGAAACAAGTTTATGTGCTTACTGTAGAAAAGCTAAAATATCCCAAATATTAAGGACACTTTAGAATGGTTCAAATGAACTTCTGTCCCCATATACAGTGATTGTTTTGTACAAAAACGGCTTCCCCTACAAAGAAAAAAAGTTTAGATTTTATACTTGTTAGGCCCTACTAATCCCAAATAAATAACAAACTAACTAAAATTATATTGGTACATATAATATACCTATATATATTTATATATATATATATATATATATATATATATATAAAACTCTACTGATTCTCAATATACAAATGGTTCCAAAGCCTTTAAAACCAACTGAGTTTTTTTATATCAGGAATTTTTCAAGTTCCTGATATAAAAAGTTCAAGTTCTGATCTGCACTGGAACTGCAGTGTTTAGGAGTGTTAGTCCTGCTGTAATGAGATCAGTAGTGAAGATGCTGTACTTTGGACCGGGTGTAGTCTTTAATAATAGTGAAGGCTGGCTGATCTACAGAAGTAAGGAAGAGAAGTAGTCCATCCAATACGAGATAAATCAGAGTAAATCGCCTGTTTCTGGGTTACTGACCCACAAACGTGGCCTAATCCTGTGGACGTTTCTCATAAGGAAATAAAGCTGCTTTTAACTGAACATCAAAACACTTCAGTAAACAAGATCAGGAAGTTAAAGTGGGACAAACAGATAACAGGAAATAAAAACTCCATTAGAAAGTGGAAGAACAGTGGGGGGAACATCATCTTCCAGGACGAAATGTAGTGGAAAATAAGTCTCGAAATATGGTGATCAACGATCACGTAAATGTTTAGTGAAAATGTACAAATGTTAAAAAAAAAAAAAAAATCATCAGAACACTAGAAGGGATATGTTGTTTAACAGTGAAAGTAAGAGCTTTACCACTCACACACACTCACAGTTCAGTGAAGGGAACTAAAGGGATTTAAGGGACTAAACAGCGTTGTGTGTATCTTTAAGAAAAGCTCTTATCAGTGAGGCTAACCGCTAAAAACAGCTTCAGTTTACTAGAAAGCATACAGTTACAACAATATCAACACTAGATATAATGTATCGTGATAATTAGGGGTGTAAGACAATGTTAATATTGTATCATCGCGTTATTTTGTTTTGCAATAATGTATCAATGTTCAAAAACACTGAATTATAATGATTAATTTAGAGTTTAGATTAGTTAAGAATGGTTATCGAAAGATTGCTGGTTTGTATCCCAGTCATGCAGCTTGCCATCAGTTGTTGGAGCCCCGATTTTTGGAAAAAAAAAATGAAAAGGATTTTAAGTGGGCTTTATAGTGCTAAAAATACGGTTGTATAATGTATCGCCTTGCTTACATTATCACAATATATTGTGATTATATCAAATCATAACCCCTGTATTGTGAAGCACTTGTTAGATGTTCACGCCCACTGTTCTAATTGGATCAAAAAATTAAACATTGTTTTTTTTTTTTCCAGATTTTATCATGATTATAGCATACTGTACAACTGTATGACTGATTAAATGTACTTATATTTTTCACACTATAAGGCGCATTATGCGACACTAGTAAGGAACAGGGCTGTCACCATGTTTCCCTTCTAATTCAGCAGGTCTTAATGCTGGAAGGGGATGGGGGATAGTTAATCAAGTATAGCTAAGCTAAGCTAAGTGAACAAAACTGTAATTCTTTAAAAAAAAATCTTTCAAAGTCCAAAAATAAATATTTAAATATTTAAAAGTTAAACGAGAGCTGGATGTTTAATCGAAACAGATTTCTCTCCTGAAACCTGTTTATTTAGGTTTCTCCAGCACTAGGGTTGGAGCACTTTCATCACTGGCTAACCACTAGCGCTTAGCGCAGTTAGCTGGTAATGCTAATGCTACTCCAGCAGTGCTGGTCGGGGTTAGCAGCAGACTACAGATTAATAATACTCAGATCTCCCTACTGATATCAGACTGTCAACATCGGTTCATGCCTTTAATAAACGTTTAAATACTTATTTTTATTCTCTTTCTTTCTGTAGTGTGTGAACGTTGTGATGATGCTGACAGTTTCTTACATTGATGAGTCTGTGTTCGTTTAGTTTATCTATTTATATATATTTTCTGAAATCTGTAAAGCACTTTGTTAGATGCTCTGGAAAAGTGCTAAATAAATAAAGATTACTTACTTAGTTACTTACTCACTTACTTACTTAACGGCAAAAGAGATAGCACTTAGCGGCTAATAGCACCTTATAGTACAAAAAATAAAAATACTGGACAATGTATTGCCTTGCTTACAGTATCACAATATATTATGATTGTATCGAATCATATGAAGTGAGTAAATCCCTTTACTAGATCATATCTCTCCCAGTCCTGCTTTAATCTGAGTGATAATAAACGTATTGTGAGCTGAAGTGAAAGACAGGAGTTATCTGAGGCCGTAGGAGTGATGGATTAGGCGTCTCAGTGGGATGAATGAGATGAGTTATTCTCCAGCAAAAACAATCCCGTCTTTCAGCTCGTCCCATCACTTTCGGCGCGCCTGACCGGAGCAGACGCTCAGGAATCTCCTGCTGTTGTGATTTTCCTGAGTTAATGATTTAATCTGTGGATATTTCTGGAGGACAGGTACCAACAAATATGTCTTGATTTTATAGATAGCAGAACACACACACACACACACACACACACACACACACACACACACACACACACACACACATACACACACACACACACACTACACACTAAACACACACACACACACAACCTTTGGCTGTTTAGTCATCAGCGAGTGACTCAACACACTGACATCAGCGTAAACAGCAGCAGTGCAGTACCAGCATAAACGGACCTCCTGAACCGTCCCGGGACTTTCTGAGGGGGGCAGGTTTCTGCAGGACGTCTACTGGACCTTTGGTCAGATGAGTCAGGGCAGCGCTAACCTCATAAACTCATCATTGGAGTCTGAAATCTGATTGGCTGAGGTCAGGGATGAGATATCAGTGGGACTTTCGGATTCAAGACCATTTGCAGGACGTCCAGATGAAGACCAAGAACATGCTACTCGGGTCTGACCCAAGACAAGCCCAAGACTTGGGAACACATCATCACCCTTTTTACATGTTAGAGTAGAGCATGGGTTATACTTAAACGTTTAAAAAGTTCTTTACACAAGATCTCCCCACCTGTTCTTACCAGTTTCAGTCCCTTTCAGAATGAGCCATTTAAGGGCTCTGACACTTTTATGCAAATGAGCTGTTGCTGGCCACGCCCCATGAATTTGTAGTAGTCAATTCCTAGTCTTTACTGTAGTTACGTTTAAGACACGACCAAGACTTTGGAGTAGTCGAGTATTGAATCCTAGTTTTACTGTTTGAAAGTCTGATAGTTTTTGTAGTTCTCGAGTCCTAGTCACAACCAAGATTTGTGGTAGTCAAGTCCTAGTCTTAACTGTATTAAGAGTCACAGTCTGAGTTTTTGTTGTAGTTGAGTCTTAGTCTTTACTGTAGTCGAGTCTGAGCC
Organism: Astyanax mexicanus; assembly: GCF_023375975.1. NCBI lineage: Eukaryota > Metazoa > Chordata > Actinopteri > Characiformes > Acestrorhamphidae > Astyanax > Astyanax mexicanus. The sequence continues at coordinate 883,781 of NC_064415.1, forward strand.
TGATAGCTTTTGTGGCAGTCAAGTACAGAAGGGTCCAGATCAAGACTATGTAGTATTTGAATTCAAATTAAGATCTTTATGTAGTGCATCATTAATACCTCCTGCTCCTAAAATGACATTCAGAAAATAAAGAAAGAGCAATGCTTCCCAGCTGTGTGAGCCTAGGCCAACACTGCTGCACCATAAACTGATATAAACTAACATTTAGTCTAGCTCTCTGCAAACATAACCTTGCACAATAGTAAGTAACATTCAAAATTAATGATGTTATTAAAAAGTAACTTGCTCTTTGTCCATTAAATGGCAATTAAGCTGATTAGCAACCATGTCGTAATGTTAATAAATAACATTTCGTTTGCAGTTTTATGATTAATTGCAGCAATTATGATTAATGATTAATACTAGTCTGTGCTAAGCACTGATGTTTATAATCATACTGTATTTGGAGAGTATATTCAGATACGTGCTTTCAGTCCAGTAATGAAAAGACCGTCATCAGGTGAATGATGCAGTTAGTTAATAAATGCTAAGTAATAAATGCTAAGTAAAAGTAAAACTGAATTTCTGGTACCTTTGTCCTGTAGACTGACCGACTGCACTTTTCTGATCAGTTCCCCGGTCTCGTCTCCGCTGTAGTGAGCCTCTACCATCACGTCTGGACTGCAGGGGTTTCCAGAACCTCCAGGACCTGCTGGAGCTCTTCCTGCAGGAGTCTGCTCTCGATCTTCTCCATTCCCCACCTGAAACACAAGCAGTGGAGTAAAAGTATAGGCATAAAATGACCACCTCCTTGTTTCTACACCCATTATGCATTATTGTTTCAGCTCCGCTGAGGAACCTTGTCAATCAGTCAATCAATCGATCCATCAATCGATTCTCTTTGACCCAGCTGGAACATAAGGCGCCATCTTCTACCATCTCCTTCTTCACTGTTCTTCCTCACGCTCTAAGAGGTCTACCTCTGCTTACCATGCAGTTCCCAGGTCAGTGCTTGATGTGGTAAACAGTTTTTCTTCATGAACAGGACCTGACCTCAGACCTCCTCATCGGTGACCTTCTGCTCCCATTGGATATAAAGAAACCTCCTTAGGCATCTATCCTCAAATCCCCTCAACCTGCTAATAATTTTCTTGTAGGTTCTCCACGTTTCTGCTGCTTACAGTGCCCACAGGACCCTGCAAACAGGTTGCCACCCATAGGACACTGCCCACAGGACCCCACCCACAGGACCCCGCCCAAAAAGGAAACTGCCCATTAGAAACTACCCACAGGACGCCGGCCACAGGATGCTGTCCAAAAGGAAACTGCCCACAGGAAGCTGCCCAAAAGGAAGCTGCCCACAGGATGACCCCCACAGAAAGCTGCCTAAAAAGAAACTGCCCAAAAGAAACTACCCACAGAATGCTGCCCACAGGACGCTTCCCACAGGACACCGGCCGAAAGGAAGTTGACCAAAAGGAAACTTTCCCAAAAGAAAACTGCCTAAGGAATGATGCCCACAGGAAGCCGCCCAAAAGGACACTGCCCATAGGATGTTGCCCAAAAGGAAACTGCCCACAGGACACAGCCCACAGGAAGCCGCCCACAGGACACTGACCACAGAATGCTGCCCAAAAGGAAACTTGCCCATGGGACACTGCCAACAGCAACCCAAAAAGAAGCCGCCCACAGGAAGCCGCTCAAAAGAAAGCCGCTCAAAAGGAAGGCGCCCAAAAGGAAGGCGCCCAAAAGGAAGGCGCCCAAAAGGAAGGCGCCCAAAAGGAAGCCGCCCAAAAGGAAGGCGCCCAAAAGGAAGGCGCCCAAAAGGAAGCCGCCCAAAAGGAAGCCGCCCAAAAGGAAGCCGCCCAAAAGGAAGCCGCCCAAAAGGAAGCCGCCCAAAAGGAAGGCGCCCAAAAGGAAGCCGCCCAAAAGGAAGCCGCCCAAAAGGAAGCCGCCCAAAAGGAAGCCGCCCAAAAGGAAGCCGCCCAAAAGGAAGCTGCCCACAGGATACTATTGGGGGATTATTATTCTCAGTGCAGCAGTGACACCCAGCAGAACACACACTAATACCTCATACACCACCACCATGCTAATCAGTGTGGAGCTGTAAAAAGGATAATGGGTGTAGAAACATGGACGTGAGCCTAATGTTATGGTAGATCTGTGTGTGTGTGTGTGTGTGTGTGTGTGTGTTGCGGTGCTGCTAGGCAGATTATATCAGAGTGAGGTTGTGTAAATAAGCAGTGTGAGCAGAGTAATTAAAGCAGCATGAGGAAGCGAACCTCCATCTCCAGCCCAGAGGCAGAACACGGCTCAGATCCAGAGTCATCTCAGGTGAGCTATTTAAACATCTCCGCTCAAATCGCTCCCAGATATGACTGATATTAAAAAAATGTTTTTGGACGGAGTTCTGATGATGATAAGTTTATTCCAGCCAAGTGATGATTCAGGAGTTCTAAAGATAACAGCCGAAACCACAGTCAGCTCGGCTGCGTCTGAGGGCTGAAGGGTAAATCAGGTACGTGTGATTTCTGACTGCTTTCATGAGAATAGAGATCCATAGAGTACACCAGGAGGATCAGGGCGAGTGCACACCTCCCCCGATACATGTGAAGTCAGACTCCGCCTCTTTTCCAACTCCCACCAATTAATGCAGCATCAGTAGTGCATGGACGCTTTGAGGAATTCACACAATGGGTTGAGTGTGGAGTCGACTCTCATTGAGTGAATCAGATCAGGAATCGAGAACATATTGGAATCAATGATTCAAAAAATTGCTTGTTCGCCTGTGTGTTGATATGAATGAATGAAGTTTAACTTTTATAGCGCCTTTCTAGAAACCCAAGGGCGCTTTACAATTTACACACAACCATTCATACTCAGCACTCATCCACACAACGGTGAGAAGCAGAGGCCAATAGCACACAGCGTACTCTCAACCGGAAACAACCCCGTCCACCTGGAGGAGGACTGCATCCAGCCCTACAACATTTACCCAGAACAGAGTGCTAATCCATATCTGGCCACACAGTCATACATACATCTATACACACACACACACACACACACAAACTTACATACATACCACACACTTACACATATACACATTTTAGAATATCCAATTAATCTGATCTCCATGTTTTAGACTGTGGGAGGAAACCCACACAGACACAGGGAGAAACATGGAAATTCCACCCAGATAGGGACTTGAACCCAAGACCCCAGTGCTGGGAGGCCAACGTGATAACCACTACGCCACCAAGCTCCACATAAGGCTCTGAGCTGGGGTAAACATAAACTCAGCCGTGGGGAAACTCAGAGACGACACAGAGCTCTCCTCAGACACTGGATTAAACTACAGAACTGAAAACTGAGAAATGGAGCAGTAAAACCAGCTACAGAAACCACTGAATCATTGGCCCATTAACTCCCATAACAGCTATTGAGATTAGTGTTCTCCTGCAAGTGTGTTGAGTTCTGTTGTGTTGCGTTATCACTAGTTAAAGGAAATACTCATTACCCAGAGCCCTATGATTGTCCACTTACTGAATTTGTCTCTCACTTATTTTGAGGCGACGATCACACAGCAGGTAAATGTGTCTCACATCCGATATTTTACGTGATATGTGATACAGATGTGTTGTTTGTGTGGGTGTGTGAACAGCAACACACAATGAATCTGATATTATCAAATGCGATTTGGGACACTTCTTAAATGTGAAATACTGAAATCCAATACATTTCGGTTTTCCTATAGTTTCCTATAGCAGCACATCACAGCAATGTGGTGTTCCTAATAAATTGGCCAAATATTGCTACAGATGTTCAATCAAAGGCAAATAAATCATAAAAACCTGTCTATGGCCGAATAGTGTGTTCTTTTCTGCAATCTGCAGTGAATTCTCCATGATAAACTACCTAGATTTGTATCTACTAAGATTCTGGCTGAAGGATTAAAGTGAAACTTAACGTGAAGCACTGCTCTGTTGTGCATGCGTATTACTTACAAAGCACTAGGGCTGGACCCGAATATTCGGGTATTCGGATATTCGTTCGTTGAGTAGGTATTCGGTTTTTAATTTTGGTATTCGGATATTCGTTTTTTTCTCCTTTCCAGAGTTCCACCTCACTCTAACCACTTCTGTTTTAGCGGGTCCGTCAGAATATCTTGCGCGCGGGACAGAACTGAACTGTTATTGGCTGGAGCGGGAGTTTAATCCAGACGATGCGGGAGCAAGAAAACTGTAATAATTGTAAAAAAAAAAAAAACCTAAAGAAAACTCTCAACGCGCAGGATGGACCGACACACACACGCACACACCGATGGTGTTTGGACTGGGGTGAACGGGACCACACTATTCAGCGCTGCTGTTTTAATAAATATATAAGTAAATTTGAAGCATTAAATGTAGTTTATTTAATTTACATTAGGAACGTGGGGCGGGAGCGGCAGAAATGTGTATGTGGCGGGCGGGCGCGGGATTAAAAGAAGCATTTTTTTTGCGGAGCGGTAACGAGACAGAAACGCGGGAGCGTGGAAGAGTGGGTTTAAAAATCAGTCTCGCGCAGACCTCTATTATACATGATAAAAAAAACGAAACTGATTTATATAATAAAACGTAAGGGGTAATGTGGCAACAGTAGGGGCTAAATCGGTTACAAAAGCCTGGCCTACAAAAATGATGTCTGAACGAATTTCCTCTTATCTAATATAATTTAAAATGGTTTAAAAATATAAAATAATTTCTACGAAATATTTAATATTGAGCTTATAGCCCAAGTGCAAAAATACAAAATCAGTAATACGGCTATGCCCTGCACAATGCTTAAACCGAAATAGACCAAGTACAATAACGTCATTAACAATGACTTTCCTCTACTCTAATATAATTTAACATGGTTTAAAAATATAAAATAATTTCTAAACAAACGAAATATTTAATATTGAGCTTATAGCCCAAGTGCAAAAATACAAAATCAGTAATATGCCCTGCACAATCCTTTAACCGAAATAGACCAAGTACAGTTTACAATGACTGTCCTCTAATATAATTAACAATGTTTAAGAATATAAAATACAAACGTTTTTTTTTTTGTTTGTTTTTTTAAGCAAATAGCCTAAGTGTGAAAACACAAACAGCAATTTACTGGGCTGGCTTGCGCAGCGGAGAAACCGTGCAGCAGCCTCCTAGCCTGCTTACGCAGCGGATAAGCCGCGTGTGGGGCAGCAGAAATTCCGGGATGAAAACACAAAGAAATCTGAGCTAAAAACACAGAAAAATATGGGGTGAAAACACAAAAATATGGGGGATAAAAACACCAAAAATCCGGGGTGAATATGTCTCGTCGGTCAGAGCAAATTGAACATTTTTCAGTGGATTAAAGGGGCCGTGATTTGCTTTTTTTAATTTTTTTTTTACCTCTTTTTTTAAAAACGAATATTCGAATATTCGCTTCGAATCAGTGCCGAATATCCGGAGCTCAAAAAACGCTATTCGGGCCAGCCCTACAAAGCACAAAACTGTGTTCAAATAGATGTCAGATATGGGTCACATTAAAAAGATTGTGTGTAGAGCCTGAAATAAATATCGGATCTGATCAGAAAATCGGATTTGAGACACTTTTACCTGCTGTGTGAACGCAGCCGAAGAGCGTTGGGCGGGATGGATGGATAAATGGATGGATGGATGTCGGGTGAGTGCGGGTAAAGATGGCAAGGAGTAAACAGGAAAATGGACAGCAGCAGTAAGTAAGGAGTTTAAAAAAAAAAATGAGATAACGGAGCTCATCAACAATCAGACGGATGTGTTTCTTCCAAAAATATTAGAAAGCTTGTGTCGCAGCCATGTGGTGTTCATAATAAATTGGCAAATATTGCTACAGATGCTCCATCAAAGGCAAATACATAATAAAAACCTGTCTGTAGACGAATAACATGTTCTTTTCAGCAATCTGTAGTAAATTCTCGGTGATAAGCTACCAAGATTTGTAGCTACTAAGATTCTGTCTGAAGGATTAAAGTGAAACTTAATGTGAAGCACTGCTCTGTAGTGCTGTTCAAATAGATGTTAGATATGGGTCACATTAAACAGATTGTGTGAAATAAATATCAGATTTGATCAGAAAATTGGATTTGAGGAACTTTAACCTGCTGTGTGAACGCAGGGTGGGATGGATGGGTAAATGGATGGATAAATGGATGGATGGATGGATGGATGTCGGGTGAGTGCAGGTGAAGTGCATGCTGGAACAGGACGAAGGTTCTGGCTACACTTAGCCGTGGGTGATCACAGCGCTGATTAGATTACATAAAGCAGAGTGTTATTGTCTTCCCTCAGAGCGTGATGTTCCTCAGTCTGACAGCTGAGGAGAATCCCAGCTCTTTTTTAACCACCAGCGGACGTGTTTAATATCAGTCCCAGATATATAAACGATAAGCCTGAATCAACAGGCCGTAACGAGGCACGGATAGCGATAAACGCTGAAACAGAATAAATACCTTCCAGAATTCAGGAGGGAGGAGCTTCACCACCACCACGTCTCCGTTCAGAGCTCGGTTACGAGCCACGATACCATCCAGGAAAATATCCGCCGATCCATCCTGAAATCACATCGATAAAAACACGTTAATTCACCTGAAAACTTAAATTAAACTACCGTATTTTTCGGACTATAAGGCGCACTTAAAAACTTTTAATTTTCACAAAAATTGACAGTGCGTCTTATAATACGGTGCGCCTTTTGTATGGATTTTACTCGTCAGGTTGTAAGGAGCAGTAAAAACACACTCCGTGCAGCGTTATAGAGAGTTTCAGTGCTATACAGAGTCCAGAGCCGTGCAGCTCCGAGGCTGAGCAGCAATAGCATTAGCTAGATGCTAACCGCTAAGCTAGCTAGCTTATTCACTGAGATCAGTATTATCTAAATTTTACTCGTCAGGTTGTAAGGAGCAGTAAACACACACTCCGTGCAGAGCCGTGCCGCTCCGAGGCTGGAGCAGCAATAAATAGCATTAGCTAGATGCTAACCGCTTAGCTAGCTAGCTATTAGAGTTAGATGCTAATCGCTAAGCGTTCACCGTTCAGAGGTGAGTTATCGGCCTGTAAGTCTGTGCTGCTTTGCCTGGCTAGCATTAGCTAGATGCTAAGCGCTAACTCTCTCAGAGGTGAGTTTTATCAGCCTGTAATCTGCTTGTTTACAGTGTTAAAACAAGCTACGGGGGACGAATCGCTAGCTAATATCTCACTGTCTTACCAGAACACGCAGGATTACTCAGTGTAACGCTGTCGTTTAAGTTTGGGTTAACTTTACTAGTTTAGGTGACTAGCTAGCGTGCTAGCGGATAGCTATGCTAACGCTGGTGCAGCAAGCCTTAGTGGACATCTGGAAATCTAAGCTTACTGTAAATAAACTGAAGCACGTTACTCACCCAAATAAACAGTTTTCAGGAGAGGAATCTGTGTAGATTAATATCCAGCACTCGTTTGACTTTGAAAGAGCTAGATTTATATATACTGAGACGCTCCACCGCAAGCGACCACCCCCGGTGGGGGAAGGGAAACATGGCGCCACCCCTGTTCACTTTGATATAGGCACCCTTTCTAGTGTCACTTAACGCGCCTTATAATGCGATGCGCCCTATGTATGGAAAAATAGCAGAAAATAGGCGTTCTTTGATAGTGCGTCTTATAATACGGTGCGCCTTATAGTCCGAAAAATACGGTACTATAAACATCTCACAAGAAACATACTGTCTAGGAATACAATGAATATTTGGCAAAAAATCAGTCCTGCTGCATTAGCTAACTGGCTACATGCATAACTAGGATTGACTCCCTACATTTTACACCCTATTATATTATCTTTAACTGGCCCATTAACTGACAGCAATTGAGTTTAATGTTCTCTATTTTTAAATTCTTCTTTCGTAATTGCTTTTTTGGTTTAAAAATGCATTTAGGCTATCTAATTTACTCAGTGGTAAAACAAGTAGCAAATGTAATGAAACCACAGTTTTACACAGGGTATTTATTATTCTGCGTTTTACCTGTGGCCAAATGTTTCATTCTGTTTGGTTTCGGCTCAAATTTTGTTTTTTCTTTTTTGTCGATATCTAATAATTTTACATCAGTTAAGTCTAATAAAAAATATATTTCTATCCACTCAGTTAAATAATCAGAGTTCAGTACGTACCGGAGATGGAATGAAGGCCTCCTGATATTTTTTCGGGTTAATTCTCAGTGGGCCCTGAAATCCAAACACAACAGAGTTACAAATCAATAACAGCATCAACAACAACTAGGCCTGTCCAAATTGTTTATTAATCTACTTCAAATAGCCCTATTCTATTTATTCTTTTAGAGTAAAAAGAGTGTAATGACCTGGATGAGTTCTCCTCTCTTTAGTCCAGCAGAAACATCTCTGAGGTTCATGTAGTCCTCAAACACTCGTCTCCACCCCCCTCCTTTCCTTTGGTTCTTATTGCCTGGAGAACCCGTATTAGGAGCTGTGGAGAAAGAGATATAGAAATAAACCAAAGTGAACCAAACGAAAAATTGTACAACATCCTGCAGTTTATCCTCTAATGTAAAATTGTTTTTCAGTAGCAGCCTACATCATCCTCTTTCCACAGCATAACTGAGGTAATGTTTTGTTTATAATAGCTCTAATGAGGTAAATTAATGATCAGAAAAGCCATGCTGAGGTAAATGTACAATTATAATAGCAATTCTGAGGTAAATGTATGATTATAATAGCATTTCTGAGGTAAATGTATGATTTGAATAGCACTACTGAGGTAAATTCATGACTGGAACAACAACACTGAGGTAAATGTATGATTAGAATACTGTTGCTGAGGTAAACATATGACAAGATTAGCACTACCTGAGGTAAATTTAAGACTTACATTTAAAACACCAATACTGAGGTTAATTCACTATGGGAATAACACTAACAAGGTAAATGTATGATCAGAACAGCAGTGCTGTAGTAAATTCATTATTAGATTAGCATGACTGAGGTAAGTTCATGACTGGAATAGCAATACTGAGGTAAATTCGTGACTGAAACAGCAATATTGAGGTAAATATATTATTAGAAAAGCATTGCTGAGGTAAATATATGACAAGAGTAGCACTACTGAGGTAAATGTATGATTAGAATAGCACTGCTTGTAGTAGAGTGCACTGTTTACCTTGGGTTTGTTGGGTTCTGGTTCTTTTCTGGGGGCTCTGCATCTTCTCAGCTGCAGATACTCCGGACCCGTCCAGCTTCTCCTCCTCAGCAGCAGGTTTGGATTTCTTCTTCTTCTTCTTTTTCTTCTTCTTGCTCTTCTCCTGCTCCTCTCCCTCGTTCAGGCTGCAGGAGTCGCTGTCGGCAGGTCGGGTCGGTTTCCCGCGTTTGGTGTTGTTCTGTTTCCTCTGCTGGTTGCGCTGTTTGGAGGAGGCGGGTCTGGTGGCGGTGCTGGACTCGGACTCGGTACCGCCGGCCCGGAGAACACTGGGCTCTTTGTTCTGTTGTTTGGCTGCGGCGCTGTTCTTCCTCTCGCTGCTCTGACGGTCCGGCGGACCGGCGCCGTCCTCACGATTACTGCCCTACAAACACACACAACACACAGCGGTCCTGCTGGATCAATATCCTGCTTTAATTCTACTTTCTGTTAACTACATATTTAAAGAGTACTGTTTACTCTTTAATAATTCTATATGCAAATGAAATAATTTTGTGTATATGTACTAATACTAATATATGTAAATGTACTTGATTCTGATTGGCTGCACTGTTTTGAGGCTTGAACTAAAACACTACTTACTTCTTACAACTTACAACTTCAATAACTTACAACTGAATAAGTGCAATTAAATTGCTGTGGGCTGAATGGGTGGAGCTAAACGGCTGTAGGTTAAATGGGTGGGGCTAAACGGCTGTAGGTTAAATGGGTGGGGCTAAACGGCTGTAGGTTAAATGGGTGGGGCTAAACGGCTGTAGGTTAAATGGGTGGAGCTAAACTACTGTGTACAGAATGGGTGAGGCTAAACTGTTGCAGGCTGAATAAATGGGTGTGGCTGAACTGTTGTAAGATGAATTGGTGGAGCTATAAGCTTCTATGTGTTGAACGGGTGGAGCTACACTGCTGTGTACAGAATGGGTGTGGCTAAACTTCTGTAAGATGAATGGGTGGAGCTAAACTGCTGTGTACAGAATGGGTGGAGCTAAATTGCTGTAATAAATGGGTGTGGGCAAACTGTTGTAAACTAAATTAGTGAAGCTATTAGCTTCTGTGTGTTAAATGGGTGGAGCTAAACTGCTGTAGGCTGAATAAATGGGTGGAGCTAAACTGCTGTGTACAGAATGGGTGGAGCTAAACTGCTGTGTACAGAATGGGTGGAGCTAAACTGCTGTGGGCTGAATGGGTGGAGCTAAACTGCTGTGGGCTGAATGGGTGGAGCTAAACTGCTGTAGGCTGAATGGGTGGAGCTAAACTGCTGTGTACAGAATGGGTGGAGCTAAACTGCTGTAGGCTGAATGGGTGGAGCTAAACTGCTGTGTACAGAATGGGTGGAGCTAAACTGCTGTGGGCTGACTGGGTGGAGCTAAACTGCTGTGGGCTGAATGGGTGGAGCTAAACTGCTGTAGGCTGAATGGGTGGAGCTAAACTACTGTAGGCTGAATGGGTGGAGCTAAACTGCTGTAGGCTGAATGGGTGGAGCTAAACTGCTGTGTACAGAATGGGTGGAGCTAAAATGCTGTAGGCTGAATGGGTGGAGCTAAACTGCTGTGTACAGAATGGGTAGGGCTTAACTGCTGTAGGCTGAATAAATGGGTGGAGCTATAAACTTCTGTGTTGAATGGGTGGAGCTAATCAGTTGTAGTCTGAATGAGAAGGGTAAACTACTGTCGAATAGAAAAGAATAGAAAAGATTACACACCTGAAGGCTGAACGGGAGGGGCTAAATTGTTGTGTACATAATGGGTGGGGCTAAGGTGGGGCTGCAGGTTGAGGGGGTGGGGCTAAACCATACATTTCTTAGGTCCATTCAAGATAATTGGAAAATTGTACAAATCTTATCTTTCACCCAAACTATCGATTTTATACGTAACTGTACGTTAAGCAGCGTTACCATAGCATTAACGTTAAACAGTTACCGTACTAAAAATTTTAATAATGTAAATCGTAGATACGATAATATGAAAAACCATCATACCACTCCAGCCGTACTGACGTGAGGCGACTCCGAGCCGCTCTGGTCCCGCCTCCGGTCACCGGCACACCTGCCCGCAGGTGAGTTCTCGGCTTCATCCTCCGGTTTGGCGTTGGGTTTACATTTGTTCTGGTGCGGATGTGGATTATTCTGATCTTTTGGGTTCCTGCTCTGGTTCTGCTTCTTTTGTCTGGGTTTACCAGCTCCTTTGGGCTTTGGCTCCATGACGATCACCAGGCTTTCTTCTCTTATCTCTTATTTAGTCTGGAAAAACAGCAATAAGTGAAATATTAGGCTTTTTAAAAGCTTGTTAATCTAATCCGAATTCCAGTGTAAACAGTGATACAGAAAGTGTTTTGATTTTAAACCCATTTAATTTAGCATTTTCCTCCAAATAAAACGTGCTGTAAGGTTTAAACATGTTTCACAGAGCTGTAATCTCCTATAAATGCTGTTTAACTTTAGTAAAAATCACATTTTCAATGTTTAACCTTAAAACCACACTGATGTTAGCGTGTTGTTGGAATTACCCGTTCCACCTTAAATAGTACAGCTGTTACAGCGCGGCTGCCCGGGCCGCCCGTCTGACCGTGATGCACTATTTAAGGTGGACCGGACAATTCCAACAACATGCTAACTTTAGCTTCGTCAGCGGAGTTGTCTTCAGTTAGCCTGTAGCTAATCTCCTCACACAGCTTTATAACAGATTATTACACCTAAAAACACAACATTTCCCCTCTTAAAAACACAGATTTAAACACTAAACCAGCCCCTCATTAATCCGCATTACCTGCTCCGCTCTCTCTAAACTCTCTTAACAACGGCGTTTTAAATCCGGTTTAAATTCAACCCGCACTGTTGCATTCTGGGAAATGTAGTCATTTACAGACGCGGTTACAAAAACAAGTTTTTTTATACAATATTTTTATTTAAAAAATACGATATAATTCATCCAATCTCAACAATACATTTTATTTTATTAAATAAACAAACATATATGTGTATTTGAACACATGCCACATACACACAAACAAAAAAGCTTCTCTTCTTTAAAAAAAAGAGAAAATAAATGACATAACCACAGAAACAATTAGCACTGGTTACTGGTTATGTATGTACATATAAATCCAAGCACATATTTAATTTAATTCAATTTTAATTTCTAAAAAATAAAGTAAAAAAAAAAAAACATGAGTTTTTTGAGCTATATGGAAATAGACAGATATTTAGCAGACTTTAGCAGATAATGGGTCAGCATTTCATCACAAATGAGATTTTTTTCTTTATTAATCCATTTAATTATTTTTATTTAACATTTTTTACCCTCTGTTTTTAAAGTGAAAAAAAAAGTTACTTTAAAAAACAGTTTGTTTATTTATATTGTTTTATATCAGCTGCTGTATTCTGTTTAGTCTTCTGTACCTTCTTAAAACGTTTTTAATTTATGGTTTATTTTATGGTTATTTGATGGTTTGGGACGTCTCTTCTGTCAAGGTTTAAATTTTTAGTTTTGGGAATATTACTCTATATGTTACAGTATATTACATATCTTTGCACCTTATCCTCACTATGCACATTTAATTATACAGTATCAGTACTGCACTGTCCTTTCTGTTACATTGTCTCATCTGCTGTATTTATTGTATGTATTGTAGTGTTATAGTATCATGTTGCACTATTGTTACATTCTTGCACTTTATGTTTATCTATTGTCTTGTTGTTCCATGTTGCTCCATGGTTCCAGAAAAACATAATTAATTACAATAGTTATACAATAGTAATCCATACAATAAATTCATATTATCAATTCTTTCCTACATAGTAAATGAATATTGAAGTGATCTATCAGACTTGTGGCTTCTGAGGCTGGAAACTCTGATGAATTTATCCTGTACAACAGAGGAAACTCTCGCTCTTCCTTTCTTTCCTGGGGTGGTTCTGATGAGTGCCAGTTCCATCATTATAACATTTCCAATGGTCTTTGCAACTGTGGTTGTTGCCATAATCTGGATTCGAACATTACTCAAATATTCACTATTCACTGTATACCTGTAACTCTACCTCTTCACTACTTTACTTTAACTGATGCTCTCAAACTTCACATTAAGAGACAAGAAATTCAAGTAATTAACTCTTGATGAGTTCAGCACAGCTGTTAACTGAAAGCCTGAATTCCAGGTGATTCTACCTCATAAAACTGACTGAGAAAATCCAGCAGAGATGTTCAAAACTCATCATCTAAACAAGAGGAGATACTTTATAAAGACATGGATTATTTAACACTTATTTTTGTTTAGTAAATAATTCCATGTGTTTTTCTTCATAGTTTGGATGAGTTTAGTATTAATCTACAATACAGAACATTTTTAAATAATAAAAAAACACTGAATTTAAGGCATGTCCAAACTTTACACTGTTACTGGGTTATTTAGTATTGGCTTTTTGACTTTGTAACAATAGTGAAACGTAAAGAACAATAGAACAATGATCAATACTCCTGATTTGTGAATGAGACAGGTGTTTGGAATGTTTGGAATGTTTGGGTGTCCGGATACTTCTGGCCGGTGTACAGAGTGTCATTACCTGAGCCCAGGTGAGGGTGGGGCGTATGACATCATCAGTGTGTTATAAAGCCGGGCTCTGGCTGCGTCTGCACAGAAATGCCCAGCCAGGTGAGCTGAGAGCAGGCCAGGTGAGGTTACGTGAGGTCAGGTGACTCTGCAGGTAACGCTCATGTTAGTTGAGGTGAGGAAAGTGTTTGGACGATGGAAATTCCTCACCTGTTGATTTGTGGTGTTCTGATGCTCAGTCTGTTCCTCGTACCGTCCGGAGAGAGCGTACCTGTGGTCAAGGAGAAGGTCAGTGATTTACTGCACACCTGTACAGAGTTTATACTGACTCACCTTTTTACACCTGCACACCTGATATATATATACCACACACTCTACCACACTTTACCTGCATGCACACCTGCAGTTACTGCACTCTGTCTGTTCATTAACCAGTGCTGGTAATTAACCTGTGTGTTATCTGTGTGTTAACGTATATGTGTGTTACCTGGTTGTTAATTAACCTGTGTGTTAATTAACGAGTTCTTTTAACTGTGCGTTAATGTATCTTTGTGTTAAGTATTATGTTAGCTGATGTAAATTAACCAGTTTGTTACCATTGTGTTAATTTACCTGCATGTTAAGTGTTGTGTTAATGAACCTGTGTGTTACCTGTGCATTAATTTATCTCTGTGTTAATGAACCTATGTTACCTGGTTGGTAATTAACTTATTTGTTACATTTGTGTTAAATAGCCAGTATTATCTGTATATTAATTAAACTGTGTTACCTCTGCATTAATTAACCTATGTGTTACATTTGTGGTAAATAACCAGTGTTGTATATTAATTAATTAATTGTTACCTGTGTTTCAATTTACCTGTGTGTTAACTTGTCTGTGTGTTAATTAACCTGTGTTACCTGATTGTTAATTAACCTGTGTGTAAGTGTATGTGTGTGGTACATTTTTGGTAAATAACCAGTGTTACCTGTATGTTAATTAGACTGTGTGTTACCTGTATATTGATTAGACTGTGTGTTACCTGTGCAGAATTAACCGTACATAAATTAACCTGTATGTTAATTACTTTCTCTTACCTGTCTGTGCTCCAGGTGCCAGCAGCCAACGTGACGGTAACTGTCGCCACCCTGCGGGCTAATGTGACAGGTGTGGTTCAGGAGGCGGAGTCACGAGGGAGGAGCTCAACACCTGTACGGAAAAAACCTACAAACAAACAAACGAACAAGCAAACGAACAAACGTGAGAAACGTAAAAACTGCTTCGGGTTTAAGATGGACCGGATCAGCGACCTGAGCGGGATGGGCTGCAAAACGGCAGAAGTGGCGCCACCTGGGAATTAGAGTGGAATTACAGCCTGAGGGGGCGGAGTTTACAGTGCTGAACGGACTAAAGACTGGATACTGATATATTACCCAGCAGCCCTGTGGAGATCCTGAACACTGTATCACACTTCAGTGACGAAAAGCCCCGCCCACTTTGCATCTCATTTTTATTTACGTAGAGAAGAAGGAGGCGGGGCTACACTTAGGAATGAAGTGATTGACAGCCTCGTCGAGTTGTAGTCCAGCTTTCTGATAGCTAACTAGTTACAATACTAGAGATAATGTTCCAGGATGCTAATGCTAGTTAGCATCACAACATTATTATAAAGTTTCTCACATAACATTCTTTTAATAACATTTCTTTTATTTTATTTATTATTACTTTTATTTTTTATTCTAATGTTTTATATTTTCATTCTTGTTCTTAGTTCTATTATTCATTTTATCATTTCTTACCATTCTTAACATTTTACTTTACTTTTACTATTATCTTTTTACTTATTTTATATTTTACTTTTTATGTGTCAATTAGTTTTTTATGGTATTTTAGAATTTTCTGTTGTACATTTATATTTTATTTATACATGTTAAATGTTGATTTAATATGTAGTACTTTTTTATTATTATTATTTTTTTACTACTTGATTCCTTTTTATTTCGAGTTTATTATTAAAGGCTTTTAATCCCTTTGATGTTGTAAATTATCAGAAACATTCTCTTAATGTTTTTTCCCGAGTGAAAATAAAGCTTAATTGATTGATTCCCATCCTGACGAATATTAACATTATGGAAACGGTAAAAGTTAAAAACTAAACATTTGAAACACTGACACAAGTGATGTTGCAGCAATGTTACCACAGCGTTAAAAAAAAATAGTCAAATAAAAATGTTCTAAGAACATCCATAAAATCCATTTTTTGTTAACTGTAACGATTAAAAAACATAGTAAATAGTAAATAGTAAAATATTGATTTAAAATTAGTACTTTTTTTTTTTTACTATTTTATTCATTTTTATTTCGAGTTTATTATTAAATGCTTTCAATCCCTTTGATGTTGTAAATGTTTGGGAACATTGTAAAATGTTAAATATCATGTTAAATAAAAATGTTCTAAGAACATCCATAAAATCCGTTTTTTGTTAACTGTTCTACTAACTAAATATTGTTAGCTGGAAAACTAGCTAACACCCAATCGATACGGTAAAAATAATATTATTTCTATTTTTTTCCCATTTTCTCCCCAATTTACTCAATTACCCAACCCACTCATTAGGACTCCTCCTATCACTTGTGATGCTCAATAGTATTATTACTCTCCTCACATTTACAGTATGTTCTGGTCTGGATCGAGTCCTAACAGCATTTAAAACATTATTTTTTGCTCTCTATATAAAACGATATATAGAGTATATTAAGTTCAGTAATGTTACAGGCCTCAGGCCCATGCGTCGCTGCTGCAGCTGCATCACTGAAAGTTTATTTTATATCAGTAACACTGATGCTATTATCTGATTATTGTTATTATTTTTATTACTATTTGTAAATACTTTCCTGCACATTTGTTCCTGCTTATACTGTACGTGTATAGTGTGTGTTAATATGTATGATTTGTTTTTTTGTTTTAAATAAAAAACAAATAGTCATGTTGGGTCAGTTTCCAGGTCATGAAATTAATGATGGGATTAAACCTAATCTGGGTCTGGGAAGATGATCCCGATGAAACTGTCACATAATAACACTGTTATCTAAATAATAAATACTGTTCTTTTATACCTTTTGACTTATTTATTTTTTATTATTTATTTGCTGCACTACACCCTGCATACCATATTCCCAGTTTACAAAAGATATTGATTCATAATTTATTTATCATGAAAATTATAGTGACATTTAATAAGATTTTTTCATCAACTAATAAAAGCTAAATGAAAAGGTGAAAGACTGACAAATTGGATACTTATCTATAATAAACAGTATTATTGATCAGTGATCGGAGTGCCCCACATATTGTGTAAATATAGTGGTTAATTAATAAAAGTCCAGATACAGAACGTCAGTAATGTTAGTAGAAACCTGTACTGCAGTAGAAGTGTTTAATTTTTAGTTACTTGACTTTATTTTTCTCATCTTTATAGCGTAGTTGCTTTAAAACCTTTTAATATTAGCATAATTTTAATGTACCGAAACCTAAAAGCTATTTGTTTTAATAAACATTAATAATAAATAAATAATCTCAAAATAATAGTACAAATCTAAAACAGTACAACAATAAATCTGTACATAAAAATCTGTTTTATTAGATTCTAAAACTAATGATGACTAAACAAGTAATATGTGACTAAAACTAGTATACATTTCAATTAAAAAACTGAAACTAAATCAAAACATCTGTCAATATTCACACCGTAACAGAGAACGCTATGAGAACGTTTATCAACGTTTTGAAACGTTTCATGAATGTTTCTCTGCTAGACCAATACTAACATTACGGAAACATTTTCAGTACCATCAACTAACATCAACTAAAAATTAAAACATTGACACAAGTGATGTTACCAGAACGTTTAAAAGTGTTCAATAAAAGATTTTAAGAACATCCAGAAAACTTGACAGATTTGAACGTTTTAAGAACGTTATCTGTAACTTTCAGAAAATGTTCTACTAACCAAACCAAGCTCTGCTCTTTCACTACTAAGTATAAATATTTGTATTTTATTAAAGATATATCACTTTTATAAGTTACAGAGGAATTACACCCCCCTCTGTTTACCTTATAAACATTAGTTGACAAACTATATATTATAAGATTTCTCCTGATAAATTATTTTTCAGATTCATTTATTTATCTAACTGCTTCTTACCTCTGTATTAAATTAACAGCTTAAATAAAACAATGAATCTACTGAAACTAATAAAAATAAATAAATAAAAATTAGCTTAAATCAATGGATAGCTAGCTAACTTTCCCATTCCACCTTAAATGGTGCAAAAGAAGGTAGAGGCTGCAGTATTTAAGGTGGAACTGAAAAATAAAATAAAATAAAAGCTAATTTTAGCTCCTTAACACCCGGTCTGAGACCTGTTCTAGTCCATATTATGGCAAAAACTACTCAACTAAGTAACGACAAAAATGAGTTTAGGAAAAAAATTAAGTAATGAAACAAAATCCCCTATGAAAAAACGTTATGATGGAACTGGCCCTCATAAGTTTGACCACTTCATTATTAATTTACAGTGTAGGAAAAATAATAAAATTAAAATAATAATAAAACAACCAAGGAGAATGTTTCTCCATACATATATATGGTGCTGTATATTAATTTATATTAATTCTAATTTATTAATAATTAAAGCAGTTTAATCACTCTGATCAGCTCTGCTTCATCCGGGTCTTCCCGCGGCCCCGCCCCCTGAGTGACCCGTATGCAGCGGCGGAATATGGCGGAGGTAGGACGGAAACTCTCCTGATTTCTCCTAAAAACAGGGAATAAAGTGCGGGATTTCTGCGGTCTCGCGCTCTCCCCGCGCCCCGCGCGCTCACCACGGCCCCGCACTCAGCCCCGCAGCGGCGCGCGGGCAGTACCGGGCTTTTCCCGCCTTTAAACTTGTTGATTTTAACACAAATACCCGCCACTGTAAACTTATTAGCACTGTTAGCCTGTTAGCGGATTTCAATCCGGATTAAAGCGGGTTAAAATAAAGCGCATTCCGCGGCGGCGCGCGGGTAGTGATGTAATAATACGGTTTTATTATTCCGGTGTTTTTTATTCAGTAATATCAGTTCTGTGAGCGGGTTACGGGCTGCAGTGTGTTAAATCTGAATCTGAGATAATGAAGCTAAAGCTCAAACTTCCACACTGTTCCACATCTCAATTCGGATCTAAATCCGCATTTAAATACACTTATAGGGCTGATCATTCACATTATACTGCATTTTAAATCATATAAATATAAAAATCAGTTTTACACTGCGAGTCTGCTTCACCAAAATCATCAGTTTATCTGTAATTTGGTTTAAAATTAAGTTTATTTCAGTGTAATTCAGTATACTTTGCCCGTCACTCCAGATTATCAATTTATATGACGGACAAACTTAATTATTTTTCCACTAAATTCAGTTTTACAGACTATGACCAGGTTGTTACATTAATACGTATTCAGTTTCATTTTATGTTGCCAGTTTATCACTAATTCAGGTTTAAATTCAGTTTAATTCAGTGTAATTCACTATATGCTGCCTATCAATCCAGATTATTATTATATACTGAAAGTCAAATCTTCATTTATTCAGCAAATGAAATAAAACTCCCTAAAACTAAAGCTGTTTTAAATATATTAATACTGTAGCTTGAATGATATTATATTTTAATGCAAACTAAACTGTACGTATTTATTAACTGGAGAGAGAAGGCAACTGTGGCTGATTTTAATACAGTAATGCCTCTAATGTCTTCAGAAAAACAATATAAATTGATATATATATTTTAAATACTTAAATGCTGAGTATATTGGGTCCATTTGTAGTGTTTATGGAACTATTTAAAAAAATAAGCCATGTTGAAGTTGTTGCATATCTTTTTCTAAAGTCTATTGTTCACATTCTTCAGCTGTTTTTCTGATAATAAAGTCTGAATAAGATAAATAAGATAAAATAAAAATACTGTGATATACATTTTTGGTCATACCGCCCAGCACTACTGTGTGTGTGATGTACAGCACGACGGTGGATTTATACTGTTCGTATCTCTGTTGGAATTATCAATTATACTGTAGTGACCTAAGTTCTCCAGCTCTCGAGAAAATTAAAGATATCACTTCAGTTTCTGAATCAGTTTCTCTGATTTTGCTATTTATAGGTTTATGTTTGAGTAAAATGAACATTGTTGTTTTATTCTATAAACTACAGACAACATTTCTCCCAAATTACAAATAAAAATATTCTCATTTAGAGCATTTATTTACAGAAAATGAGAAATGACTGAAATAACAAAAAAGATGCAGAGCTTTCAGACCTCAAATAATGCAAAGAAAACAAGTTCATATTCATAAAGTTTTAAGAGTTCAGAAATAATCAATATTTGGTGGAATAACCCTGGTTGGTTTTTAATCACAGTTTTTAATCATGCATCTTGGCGTCATGTTCTCCTCCACCAGTCTTACACACTGCTTTTGGATAACTTTATGCTGCTTTACTCCTGGTGTAAAAATTCAAGCAGTTCAGTTTGGTGGTTTGATGGTTTGTGATCATCCATCTTCCTCTTGATTATATTCCAGAGGTTTTAATTTGGTAAAATCAAAGAAACTCATCATTTTTAAGTGCTCTCTTATTTTTTCCTAGGTCTATATATATATATATTGTGATTTACGTTTTGGACGTATCATCCAGCTCTGAGCGTTAGTAATCCTTCAGGAACTGTGAAGCATCTAAATTATTGTTGAAGATGAGCTGATCATTCTCTGACCCTGTCTCTCTCTCTCTGTCTGTCTCTCTCTCTGTCTGTCTGTCTCTCTGTCTGTCTCCTGCAGTCCTCCTTGGGGAATTCAAGCCCAGGTAAGCCTCAGTCTGAAGTTGTGGGAGTTTCTCTGAGCAGATCTGTATCAGTGTAGATTGTGTTTTTGATTTCTGGTGGTTGTGAGGTGTTGTGGTGGATCAGGGCTGATGGGGGCGTGGTTCTGCTGCAGGGGTTTCGGTGGACTTCGACCCTTCGGCTGAAATGCTGGTGCAGGAATTTGACGATGAGCGCACCATGGAGGAGGAGGAGCTTATGGAGGGAGAGACCAACTTCCGCAACGAGATCGACGACCTGAACAGAGTGAGTAACAGAGTGAGTGCATCATTCCGTCATTTCATCATTATATCACTCCATCATATCCAGCCGGGTGCTTATTTCCAGCCTTCCATCTGTTTCAATGTGGAGAGGCCAAAATACTGGAAACCAAACGTCAGATTATCATTTCAGAAACATATTTTAGAACATTTTCACACCTGAAAATTCAGACCAGCTTCTGCACAAAAGGTTTATATGTTTATTATCAATCAATCAATTGACCTTTATTTCCACTCGGTAATACCAGGGTTCCCACGGGTCCTTAAAAAGTCTTAAAATACCTTAAATTAAAATCTTTATCATTAAAATCTTAAATTAGTGTAGTTAGTGCAGAGCTAGCTAACATTAACGGGAGAAAACTAAGGTTAGCTGTGTTAACTTTAGCAACGAGCTAGCTAAGATACTAACGTTAGCGGCGAGTTAGCTACGTCACTGTGGAGAAAACCAGGGTTAGCAGAGACCTAGTTAACATTAGCGGAAAGCTAGCTAACATGCTATATTCTGCATCACAATGGAACAAAATTGATAAATGCAAAACGTTGAGTTTTAATTTTCAATACACTAAATTATTTTCTACTTAAAAGGTCATGACTACATTTTTGGGCCTTATTATATGTAAATTATATTATAAATTATATTTATTAGGGTCTTAAACAGCATTAAATTTGACTTATAAAATGGAGCAAGAACCCTGTAATACATTGAGGGTAACCCTCATTTTTAATGCTGCTGAGTGTTTACAAAATTAAAGGGACTAAAAAAAAAAGTTTAAATTATAAAAACAAGCAAACAATGTAAGATTTAACTGAGAAGAAATAAAATAACTCAGAATAAAGAGATATGCAGATAGGCATAAAATGTAAAGCAATAAAATACAGAGAAAATAACACCAAAATTATACAACAAAAAAAGGTAAAAGATGGAACTAAAATGACTTGATAAAAGGATGAAAAGTAAAAAGCCAAAAGTAAAACCAGTAATAAAACAAATAAGTAAAAGATAAAATTAGATAAATTAAAAGAATAAATAAATAAAATAAACACTATATATAAAATAAACTGTATATACCAAATTTGATCCGGTAAGTTTCGGTTTCACACTGCAGTTTAGTGAAAAAGACTAAAGAACTTTACTAAACCTCGTCGTTATCATCATCAGCTATGTGGGCGGAGTCTCTCTACACTTAATAATTATAATAATTGGTTTGTTATGTTATGTTATGTTATGTTAGGAGTTTGGTGAGTTTCTTTTTTCAGGTGTTGTCCTCAGTTTAAGTTCTCCAACTCCCCTTCACATAGCATCCTAAAATTACTGATAAAAACATCATCAACAGTTTTTAACGTTCAACTCAAGAATGCATAAAAAACTCATTTTTTTTGGCTTCTTATGGTGCTGTCTGAACAGAAACATCACTCCAAATATATTTAAAAGCTTTACCTTGTTTTTCCTTACTCACTGCTGTCATCCGTTTCCCTGTTTACTCACTGTATTTTTACCGTCTGCTCAGAGCCTAAAAATAGAACTTAGTTTCAATGGAAAGTTGTATAATAGTAGATATTAGCCATTTTTAGAGATGGGTTCTTCCAGAACAGTCCCCAGTAAATAAAAGTATTTAATATATTAATATATTGTATAGTTCTTTCTGTATAAATACTGAGTCTTACCATTGTAAAGCCATGTACCGTCAGTGAACTGAAGCACAGTTTGTGTTGTATCTCTCAGGAAGGAGAGATGCCCATTCAGGAGCTTCTGAATCTGTACGGTTACGGAGGGGGAGGATCCCCTGAGGAAGAGGAGGAGGATGAGGAGGAGGAAGAGGAAGATGAGGAGGATGAAGTGGAGGAGCTGGATAATGATGAGAGCAGTCAGAGTACGGAGGAACTGAAGAGGAATAAGGTATTTAATATGCTGAATTATTCACAACACAGTTTAATCATTCTGACAGACTGTAATACACTACAGGAAGTGTAAGTGGCGCTCTATAATGCTCTATAATGCTCTATAATGCTCATATGATCCACAACACGCTCATTCTGATAGACTGTAATACACTACAGGAAGTGTAAGTGGCGCTCTATAATGCTCTATAATGCTCTATAATGCTCATATGATCCACAACACGCTCATTCTGACAGACTGTAATACACTACAGGAAGTGTAAGTGGCGCTCTATAATGCTCTATAATGCTCTATAATGTTTATATGATCCACAACACGCTCATTCTGACAGACTGTAATACACTACAGGAAGTGTAAGTGGCGCTCTATAATGCTCTATAATGCTCTATAATGTTTATATGATCCACAACACGCTCATTCCGACAGACTGTAATACACTACAGGAAGTGTAAGTGGCGCTCTATAATGCTCTATAATGCTCTATAATGTTCATATGATCCACAACACACTCATTCTGACAGACTGTAATACACTACAGGAAGTATAGGGGGCGCTCTATAATGCTCTATAATGTTCATATGATCCACAACACACTCATTCTGACAGACTTTAATACACTAAAGGAAGTATAGGGGGCGCTCTATAATGCTCTATAATGTTCATATGATCCACAACACGCTCATTCTGACAGACTGTAATACACTACAGGAAGCGTAGGGGGCGCTCTATAATGCTCTATAATGTTCATATGATCCACAACACACTCATTCTGACAGACTTTAATACACTAAAGGAAGTATAGGGGGCGCTCTATAATGCTCTATAATGTTCATATGATCCACAACACGCTCATTCTGACAGACTGTAAAACACTACAGGAAGCGTAGGGGGCGCTCTATAATGCTCTATAATGCTCTAATGGTGTGTGTAATGTGTGTGTGTATCAGGAGGAGGTGGTGAAGCTGTGTAAGGAGGTGGAGAATCAGGTCGTGGCTGAAGGTCGATCGTGTTCTGTTAAGAGCCGCAGCACCGCTGAGTTGATCCGGCCTCAGAACCGCAGCTACTTCCAGAGTAAGAACCTTTACTGCACACTTCTAAAATTCTTAAAATTAAAATTACTGCATGGGTGATTAGTATGTTTAAGCTGTAACTAAATATTTAACCCTAACTGATGCAGGGAGTAGCTTCTCAATTGTTAAACAATCATGTGGAAATCGAAAAATATGTTTCATAAGGGTCAAATTATTGGCATCATGCAATAATCAGGGAAACATCGAAGGAGATTGTAGTGGAAACAACTAAAATCAAGTTAAAAACTGTCCAAAGCATTATTAAAAAGTTGAAGGACAGTGGGGAACATCATTTTCCAAAAAAATCTGGTGAAATCGTACAAATGGTAGGAAAAACATCAGAACACTAGAACTCTCAGGGAAATGTTCTGTAATAGTGAAAGTAAGAGCTTTACCACACACACACACTGTTTTCCAGGACTGGAAAGTGCTTAAAATTCTAACTACATTTATTTGACAATAAATAACTGATCTGATTAAGTAAGTTCACTTAAAGAAAAAAATAAAAAAGGCTTTAATTTCTTCTTCTGCTATTACTGAACACAGTTCTGGTTGTGTGTACATAACATAATATCATCTCTTGCAGTGTGACAAAAAGCAAATCAATAATTCTGAGTATATATATGCATTAATGCTCTTATACTACAGTAACTGCTCAATCAAATAAATAGGGTAAACATGAAGAACATTGGTATTATTGATATGAACACCAATAAATCCATAATTCCTGCTATTTACTTACTTAGAAGTATTTTTAGTCTCTGTAAAGTGTGGAGAATAGTGTTGTGATATACTGATCATGGCTGAATCACAGTTTTGAGATATCTCTGTTATCATTAATTGACCACAGCAGAAAGGTGCTGGAAAAACTTGAAAATGAGCCTTAAAAGTGATTTAATTTTAACTTGTAAAAGGTGTATGAACCCTGTTTTAAAAAGGCTGTTATCAGTGACAAAAAACAGCTTTAAAACAGTTTTAGTTCACTAAAGAGAGTAAAGATCAGACTCTGGATCAGTGGAAGAAGATCAGAATAAATCCATGAGTCATGCCTAGTGCTACCATACAAGCTTGTGGGGGCGGAGCTATGATCTAGGGTTGCTGGGATTGGTCAGGTCTGGGTTTAACATCATTATGAACCCAAAATATACTGAAAATCAGGTGATTCCATCAGTGGATCTGTTTGATCTTCTCTGATTGGACGGGAATATTCCAAAAGGACGATGTCAGAAATAAATGGGGTCAGATAGTGAAAGAGTCCAGACCTTCACCTCATTGAGAATCTTTAAGATGCAGCTCTGGACAGTAATAAATGTGGTTTGTATGTTTCAGATAATGAAGCAGATGAAGAGTCTGAGGAGGATGAAGATTATATTCCCTCAGAGGACTGGAAGAAGGTAAAACTCCTCTCTCTCTCTTTAATCTTTATCTCTATAAAGTGATTATTTACTCAGAGTGCCGGATCTGAGCCGTGCTGTATCTGGTGTTTAACAGGAGATCATGGTGGGCTCTATGTACCAGGCTGAGACCCCCGCAGGACTCTGCAGATATAAGGAGAACGAGAGAGGTACCATAACAACCACCAATCAGCATTAGATTCCATTTAGCAAACATTCGGGCTACAGTTTCAGGTTTATTTCATATTTTTAGAGAACTGATGTTGTACGAGCAACACTATCGTTATGAAACATATTTACACGTCTTTACACGAAGAACTAACCCAGGATTACAGCTACACTAATGTTTTAGTCTTTTCACTGATGTTTACTTAGCATCTCCAATCCTAAAGCACTCTGAAAATGCTAATGCTAACTCGTTTGCTAAACACGAGTTATTGATATATCTTGTCCACATACATCTTGTTGGCCCTAAGCAAGAATTTGTCTCACCTACAAGAACAACTAACTTGCATTAAAAAAACATTTTGGATTACCTGTCTCGACTTGCACTCGTTTATTTGTCGTATTTCTGTCCTTCGTTCCTCCCATTGACTCTCATTCATTTTAGCCCATATCAAATCCACCAAACTGTGTGCACTCTGACCCAGATAACCCAGATAACATAGCAACACCCTAGCAACCACTTAGCAGCAACATACTTAGCTTCCACCACGGATACCATTGCAACACCTCAGCAAACACCTGGAAACACCTCAGCAACCACTTAGCAACAACATTGCATCCTTCACGGATAATGTAGCAACACCTCACCAACTACCTAGCAAGCACTTTTGTATCCACCACAGATACCATAGCAACACCTCAGCAACCACCTGGCAACATCTCGGCAACCACTTAGCAACAACATTGCATCCTCCACGGAAACATAGCAAAACAACTCTCCAAATACCTAGCAAGCACTATTGCATCCACCACAGATTCCATAGCAACACCTCAGCAACCACCTGGCAACATCTCTGCAACCAATTAGCAACAACATTGCATCCTCCACGCATAACATAGCAACACCTCACCAACTACCTAGCAAGCACTATTGCATCCACCACAGATTCCATAGCAACACCTCAGCAACCACCTGGCAACATCTCTGCAACCAATTAGCAACAACATTGCATCCTCCACGCATAACATAGCAACACCTCACCAACTACCTAGCAAGCACTATTGCATCCACCACAGATTCCATAGCAACACCTCAGCAACCACCTGGCAACATCTCGGCAACCAATTAGCAACAACATTGCATCCTCCACGCATAACATAGCAACACCTCACCAACTACCTAGCAAGCACTATTGCATCCACCACAGATTCCATAGCAACACCTCAGCAACCACCTGGCAACATCTCGGCAACCAATTAGCAACAACATTGCATCCTCCACGCATAACATAGCAACACCTCACCAACTACCTAGCAAGCACTATTGCATCCACCACAGATTCCATAGCAACACCTCAGCAACCACCTGGCAACATCTCGGCAACCAATTAGCAAAAACATTGCATCCTCCACGGATACCATAGCAACACCTCAGTAACTTTCTGGCAACCACTTCGCAACAACATAGCATCCATAGCAACACCACAGCAACCACTTAGCAACAACAAAGCAAGCACCACAGATACTGTAGCAACACCTCAGCAACTACATAACCATATTTAAGGTGGAAAGAAAACTCTCTAAATGGGTGTAAACATGAGACAGGTCTTGTTTAACTAGTCTAGCAGGCTCTATTAACAGAGTGAGAGAAACGTAAAACTCGTGGCTAACGTTAGCTTAGCTTAGCTTCACTAAACCTGCAGCATGTTTTGGAACTGCTGGTCTTGAATGAAGCATCATGAAATAAAAGTTCCTGAAGCCGTTTCTGCTGTTCCTCCTCAGTGTACGAAAACGATGATCAGCTGCTGTGGAACCCGGAGTTCCTGCCGGAGAACATGGTGGTGGAGTTCCTGGCCGAGGCCTGTAAACGAACCGGAGACGAGACCGGAGTGGACGCCATTCCTGAGGGATCACACATCAAAGATAATGAGCAGGTACTGCAGAGGACCGGCCACTTTATCAGAAACACCTACGCTACCTCACTACTACACTGCCCTCTTTATTCTGATCTGTGTGTTTACTGCAGGCGCTGTACGAGTTGGTGAAATGTGATTTTGATACAGAAGAAGCTCTGAGGAGACTGAGGTTCAACGTCAAAGCAGCCAGAGGTGAGAACTACAGCAGTTTAGCCCCGCCCACTCAGTCTACAGCAGTTTATATACCCACCCACTCAGTCTACAGCAGTTTATTGCCCACCCACTCAGTCTACAGCAGATTATATACCCACCCACTCAGTCTACAGCAGATTATATACCCACCCACTCAGTCTACAGCAGTTTATATACCCACCCACTCAGTCTACAGCAGTTTATATACCCACCCACTCAGTCTACAGCAGTTTATATACCCACCCACTCAGTCTACAGCAGATTATATACCCACCCACTCAGTCTACAGCAGTTTATATACCCACCCACTCAGTCTACAGCAGTTTATATAGCAGTTTATATACCCACCCACTCAGTCTACAGCAGATTATATACCCACCCACTCAGTCTACAGCAGATTATATACCCACCCACTCAGTCTACAGCAGTTTATATACCCACCCACTCAGTCTACAGCAGTTTATATACCCACCCACTCAGTCTACAGCAGTTTATTGCCCACCCACTCAGTCTACAGCAGATTATATACCCACCCACTCAGTCTACAGCAGTTTATATACCCACCCACTCAGTCTACAGCAGTTTATATACCAACCCACTCAGTCTACAGCAGATTATATACCCACCCACTCAGTCTACAGCAGTTTATTGCCCACCCACTCAGTCTACAGCAGATTATATACCCACCCACTCAGTCTACAGCAGATTATATACCCACCCACTCAGTCTACAGCAGTTTAGCTCCGCCCATTTACCCTGCAGCAGGAATTAGGGGTGTAACTGTACAGAAAATTCACAGTTCGGTACGTTTGGTGTAAAAAATATAGAGACTGGTTATTCTGTATATCCTCACCTTTATTAACTTCATAATTAAAATGAATCTTCATTATAAATATATGCACTTTTGTTTTTTGGGATGGAATATTGTAACAGGACTCGAGCTCTTTTATTAAATACTGAAACCAGGTTTCTCTCCGACTGTCATCATGAGAGAATCCATCTTTTAGATCTTGTTGGAACAAAACATTTTAAGCTGGAATTTCCCTGTACTACTGTGAGGAGCAGTAATAAAAGTGTAGTGAGGTTCAGGTCTAGCAGATTAGAGCTTTTTTCCTGTATTATAATATCTCAGAGAGAGAGAGGGAGAAAAAAAAAAAAAAACGAAGTGCACACGTGCGAGAGAGAGAAAGAAAGAGATAGCGAGAGAGTACGAGCGCCTAACCCTGCGTTCACATGGCAGGGCGTGATTTCAGCGCAGTGATGGGTGTAACACTTCTGTGAACATTAGTTCAGCGTTATGTTCATTGGTTCCGTAAATCTCCTATCGACTGGCTGTACCGCGTGTTCTGCGTATGTTTACGCAAAGTGAACCTGTGACAGCTCTTAAAGAATATCTGTAGGAACTGAATGAGTCATATAATAAAAGTCTCTCTCTCTCAGAGGAGCTGTCGGTGTGGACGGAGGAGGAGTGCAGGAATTTTGAGCAGGGTCTGAAGGCCTACGGGAAAGACTTTCACCTCATTCAGGCCAACAAGGTAAGACTAGTGGAGGCTGTGCTCTGTGATTATTATCAGTACTGTATTTCTCACAATATAAAGCACCACTGGGGGGCGAGACCTGTAAAGCTAAGCTAAGTAAACAAAACTGTAAATCTTAGTTAAACGAGTGCTGGATGTTAATCTACACAGATTTCTCTCCTAAAAACTGTTTATTTGGGTGACTAAAACTTGTTTTAACACAATAAACACGCAGACTACAGGCCAATATACTCACCTCTGAACAGCCGAATGGCTAGCAGGTTAGCGGCTAATGCTAATGCTGCTCCAGTCTTTGTGTAATACATAATGCAAAAAATACAGTAATTTAGTAACTAAGTCATTTTTCGGTAATACATATGCTGTGTGTGTGTGTGTGTGTGTGTGTGTGCAGGTCAGGACGCGGTCAGTAGGAGAGTGTGTGGCGTTTTACTACATGTGGAAGAAGTCTGAGAGATACGATTTCTTCGCGCAGCAAACTCGACTCGGCAAGAGGAAGTACAACCTTCACCCCGGAGTAACGTAAGAGTTTCACACTCAGAACAGAGGGATACACTGCTTTTACCACACAGACAGACAGACAGACAGGTATATAGGTAGATGGATGAATGGATGTACATCTAGATAGATTGATGGACAGACAGACGGACAGATACAGATAGATGTAGGAATAGACACACAGATGGATTTGTGGATAAACACAGTAGATCGGTAGAGACATAGATAAAGACAGAAAACCAGATACATAGACAGACAGACAGGTCTGGTATATGTACAGATGGATGAGTGTATAAATAGATAGATAGAGATATAGACAGGTCTGGTCAGATGAAGAGATAAACAGATGTTTAGACTGATGGATAGATAGATTAATGAACGGATGGATTCATAAATAGAGATTTAGACGCACTACTCTACAGAAGGAATGGACACACAGCTGAATATATGGACAGACTGATTAGAAAAATACACAGATGAATAGGTAAATGGATAGATGAACAGACAGTTAGGCAGATAAATAGACAGAGAAATAGAGAGATGGAAAGACAAATGGATTGACAGAAGGATGGGTACAAGATAGACTGGTGTAACGATGGTTCGTTATAAGAAAAGAGAAAGATGAATGGATAAACAGACAGATGGGTAGACTGATAGACAACAGTTAGAGGGGCAGATAGGGGATAGATAGAATGATGCAAAGATGGCTGGATGAATAGAGGAGAGATCTTGATAGATAGACATATTGATAGATGTGCAGGGAGACGGATGGGTGGATGGATAGATAGATAGATAGATAGGTGAGCTGTAGACAGACCATGTTCCTATGTTAGGGATTATATGGATGGACTGATGGATTGATTGATAGAAAGAGAGAGAGAAGGTGCAGTCTGGTGGTGAGCTGTAGACTGACCGTGTTCCTCCTGTAGGGATTATATGGACAGACTGCTGGACGAGACGGAGAGCGCAGCGTCCAGCCGAGCGGCGACTCCGCCCCCAACCACCTCCAGCAGCAACGCCAGCCAATCAGAGAGAGAAGAGGGCTCCACCCAGAACGGTGAGAGAGTGTTTAAAATGCATGATTTGTACTGTAATAAAAATAATAACAGTCAGCGATCTATCAGGAAAACACTGCACTCCATCACAAGAGCATCTGTGAAACATGGTGGTGGGAGTATCAGGGTTTCAGCCTGTTTTGCTGCATCTGCTGCATTATGCTTCCTAAGTGTTTTCTACCTGTCTTCGGTCCTGCAGGTCTGAGCAGTCACAGCTGTGTCTCGAGTTCGGACTCTGTCCTGATGTCCAGCGGAGAGGTGAAGATTGAACCCGTCCATTCTAACAGCGCCGACGTCCCCCCGTCACAACCTCACGACTCCAACGGGACCGCCGAACCAACGGCCGACAGGAACGGAGCGGCGAAACGCCCGCAGGACGCCACGCCCACCCCGTCCACCGACAGACTGGCCAAAAAGTGCAGGACAGATTCAGAGCTGAGCCAGCTGGAGGTGGACATGTCCAGAGCCAAGGAGGACTGAACTGCTAACTGAGCAGAAACCAAAGGACAGACCAAATCCAGCAAACCACAGGAGGGTCAGGGACGTCCTGATGATCGGCTTTACTGAGGGACATCCTGACGTTAAACTTTACTGAGGGACATCCTGATGTTTAGCTTCTCTAAGGGACGTCCTGATATTTAACTTAACTGAGGCACATCCTGACGTATAGCTTTTTTTTTTTAGGGACATCCTGACGTTAAGCTTCACTGAGGGACATCCTGACGTTTAGCTTCACTGAGGGACATCCTGATGTTTAGCTTTTCTGAGGGACATCCTGACATTTAGCTTAACTGAGGGACATCCTGACGTTTAGCTTCACTGAGGGACATCCTGACGTTAAACTTTACTGAGGGACATCCTGATGTTTAGCTTTTCTGAGGGACATCCTGATATTTAACTTAACTGAGGGACATCCTGACGTATAGCTTTTTTTTTTTAGGGACATCCTGACGTTAAGCTTCACTGAGGGACATCCTGACGTTAAACTTTACTGAGGGACATCCTGATGTTTAGCTTTTCTGAGGGACATCCTGACATTTAGCTTAACTGAGGGACATCCTGACGTTTAGCTTCACTGAGGGACATCCTGACGTTAAACTTTACTGAGGGACATCCTGATGTTTAGCTTTTCTGAGGGACATCCTGATATTTAACTTAACTGAGGGACATCCTGACGTATAGCTTTTTTTTTTTAGGGACATCCTGACGTTAAGCTTCACTGAGGGACATCCTGACGTTTAGCTTTACTGAGGGACATCCTGACGTTTAGCTTCACAGAGGGATGTCCTGACGTTTAGCTTTACTGAGGGACATCCTGATATTTAGCTTCTCTGAAGGACGTCCAGACGTTTAGCTTTTCTGAGGGACATGTCAGTTTTCCTGACTGACATCCTGGCATTTAAATTTTCTGAGGGTCCTGATGTGATGTCCTGATGTTCAGCTTTTTTGAGGGACGTCCTAACGGGATGTCCTGACATTCATCTTATCAGAGGAACGTCCTGTAAGGAATTGAACACCTCCACCTCCTGTGTCCAAAGCGAAACGTCTGAGAGGACAGGTGGAGGACATGAAGAGACACCACTGTTTTACACAGACGCTGATGTATATTCTATTTGTATTGGAATTTGTCTGATATTTTTTTACTAAGATATTTATATTTTTTATTGAAACGCTGATGGACGGGGGACAGGGGACGGGCAGCAGGTATCACCTGGACATTTCCCAGCAGCTCTAGATTCACACTGTTGTAGTGTGTGATTGAATCCGGATCTGAATTCACTTTGTTTTTCGTACAGATTAATGTTGCGTTCTGTTTGAACTCGGATTTCTGAATTTCTGAAAGTCTTTAACTTTCATTGTATAAAATTAACGTAATGTTCGTAACTTTGTCAAATTCGCCATCCGACATCCGAGTAAATAAAACGCAACATAACTCCTCCTCTTCAGGCTCCGCCCACAGTCATATTCATCTATAGCTACCGTCGTACGATTAGACGAGTTTCAACAGAATGATGATAAACATCCCATTCAACCCTAATGAGAGACTGTAGCTCCGCCCCCTCAGTGTATAACATCACAATACCTACATTTAGAGCATTAATAATATATATTCACTCTAATAATACGAGACTGTAGCTCTGCCTCCTCAGTATATATCACAGTACCTACATTTAGATTGTTAATAATATATATTCACCCTTATAATGAGAGACTGTAGCTCCACCCCCTCAGTGAACATAACATCAACATACCTACATTTAGAGCATTATTAATATATATTCACTCTAATAATGAGACTGTAACTTTGCCTCCTCAGTGTATAACATCACAATACCTACATTTAGAGCGTTATTAATATTATACACTGAAGAGGCGGAGCTACAGTCTCTCATTAGGGTAAATATATATATAGATCACAATACCTACATTTAGAGCGTTAATAATAAAATATACCGTATTTTTCGGACTATAAGGCGCACTTAAAAACTTTTAATTTTCACAAAAATTGACAGTGCGTCTTATAATACGGTGCGCCTTTTGTATGGATTTTACTCGTCAGGTTGTAAGGAGCAGTAAACACACACTCCGTGCAGCGTTATAGAGAGTTTCAGTGCTATACAGAGTCCAGAGCCGTGCAGCTCCGAGGCTGAGCAGCAATAGCATTAGCTAGATGCTAACCGCTAAGCTAGCTAGCTTATTCACTGAGATCAGTATTATCTAAATTTTACTCGTCAGGTGTAAGGAGCAATAAACACACACTCCGTGCAGAGCCGTGCCGCTCCGAGGCTGGAGCAGCAATAGCATTAGCTAGATGCTAACCGCTTAGCTAGCTAGCTTTTTCACTGTTCAGAGATCAGTATTTTCTAAATTTAGCACTTTTAATACTGCTGGAGCAGTATTATTAGAGTTAGATGCTAATCGCTAAGCGTTCACCGTTCAGAGGTGAGTTATCGGCCTGTAAGTCTGTGCTGCTTTGCCTGGCTAGCATTAGCTAGATGCTAAGCGCTAACTCTCTCAGAGGTGAGTTTTATCAGCCTGTAATCTGCTTGTTTACCGTGTTAAAACAAGCTACGGGGGACGAATCGCTAGCTAATATCTCACTGTCTTACCAGAACACGCAGGATTACTCAGTGTAACGCTGTCGTTTAAGTTTGGGTTAACTTTACTAGTTTAGGTGACTAGCTAGCGTGCTAGCGGATAGCTATGCTAACGCTGGTGCAGCAAGCCTTAGTGGACATCTGGAAATCTAAGCTTACTGTAAATAAACTGAAGCACGTTACTCACCCAAATAAACAGTTTTCAGGAGAGGAATCTGTGTAGATTAATATCCAGCACTCGTTTGACTTTGAAAGAGCTAGATTTGTATACGGAGACGCTCCACCGGCAAGCGACCACCCCCGGTGGGGGAAGGGAAACATGGCGCCACCCCTGTTCACTTTGATATAGGCACCCTTTCTAGTGTCACTTAACGCGCCTTATAATGCGATGCGCCCTATGTATGGAAAAATAGCAGAAAATAGGCGTTCTTTGATAGTGCGTCTTATAATACGGTGCGCCTTATAGTCCGAAAAATACGGTATTCACTCTAATAATAAGAGACTGTAGCTCCGCCCCCTCAGTATATATCACAATACCTAAATTTAGGGTTATAGACTGTGATTAGAGTTGACTGGGATTATATATCAGTGTTTTTTTAAAGCTTGTCTGACATCATAACAATAGCTGTAAAAGAATAGGTAAGTGGGCGGAGCTTCTCTGATTGACATCACCTTCGTCTGTGTGTGTGTGTGCGCGAGTGTGTGTATAGTGTGAGAGTATAGTATGTGAGTATAGTGTGCGCGAGTGTGAGAGTATTGTGCGCGAGTGTGAGTATAGTGTGAGTGTGAGAGTATAGAGTGTGATGTCTGGTTTGTAATGATGTAAATTCGGACTCTTTTTGATAATCATACTGTAAATGTTTGTGTTTTTTCTTCATTAAGACTCTAAATCTGCTGCCTGTGTGTTTTTATAGTTTTATAGTTCTGATATCAGATATCTGATTTTTTTTATGTCCGATACCAAAAACTGTATAATTTTGGGCCGTGGTTCAGTTTTTTTCGAGAATTATTTGAATCTGCATTTTGTATATTTAAAAATATATGTAGCCAACTTTTGAAATATTTAACTTGTAAATTTTTCAATTAGAATTTTTTTGCTTTTTAGTTTTTTTTTTACTTTGAAATATGGATTTCAAAATATTTAGATCCCAAAAATTTAGATAGAAAAAAAACCCATTGAGAAAATTCAGATCAACTTTTTTTTTCGAAAATAAAAGTTTTATATTTAAAAAAAATCTAATCCAAAGATTAAAATCTAAAGATTATAAAAATTCAGATAAATTTTTTGTTTATAAAAACAAAAAATCCAGATCCCAAAATGTCAGAAAATCTAAATTTAAAAAATAAATCTAGTCCCAAGATTTCAAATAAAAAAAGATCTACTTTTTACATTAAAAACATTTAGATCCCAAAATTCCAGAAAAAATAGATACATTTTATATAAAGAAAAATCTGGTCCCAAGATTTAGAAAATCCAGATACACTATTTTTTTAAATTAAAAACATTCAGATCCCAGAATTTCAGAACAAAAACAGTTATGTATTATATATTTAAAAAAAAAAAACAGATCCCCAATTGTATATAAAAACATCTGGTCCCAGGATTAAGATCCCAAAAAATTAAGATTAAAAAATTAAGATTCCAAAAAAAACATAAATTCAGATATTTCTACAGTATCTTTCATCTCTGGTCTAAATTCCTGTTTCTAGTTTTGAATCAAACCGATTTCAATTTAAGAATCTGAATTTTTGGAATCTATTTTTTTTTTATAAATCTATTAGCATACAGTTCAATTCTACAAGTTTAAAACTAAAGTGTGGTTAAAAATAAAATGCAAGTAAACTAAATGCAGATTCAAATACTTACATCAGTTTTCACTTCAGCTCCACACTGCTGCTCTGCGCTCTCTATAGAAATGAGACTAGAATTGTAAAAGTAAAAATATTTTATTACAAGTTATTCTGAATCACACAGGAAATTCTGATACAGTATAAAATACATGAAAAATTATCAAAATAGAAAATACTAAATTACACTTCTACATGAAGATACTCCAAAACAGTGGAAATCAGAGTAATTAGTCATTCTGGAGCGTTTCTATTGGTCCATTCAAACTCTGATACAATATAAAAGATCTGTTTTGTGATTTTAAAAATATGTATAAAATTATAAAAATGGAATTACGAGGTTTTGTTTAAGCACTGACATACCGGGAGTAGGAGGGTGTCCCATGACTTTTGCCATGTCCCACAGAAGCTATTATAACACTAACTCTCACACACCTTAAAAAATAAAGATTTATCAGAGTATAAAATTAATCTCTCTCTCAGGTAAACACAGATCTCAGGTAAACATTATCAGTAAACATCTCTTAAGCTCCGCCCCCAGCATCATCACTGTGCTTCACTAATCACCTGCAGCACTGTTCACAATTAATCACCATCAATCTGATTATAATCAACATAATCAGACACGTCATCCACCGGCGACCTTCGACCCCGCGACCTTCACCCCGCGACCTTCACTACGACGTCTCTGCAGAGAGAGAGAGTGATACGGTGAGTGTGAGGTTAAGAGTGTAAAATAAGTGTCAGTGTGGAGGTGAGAGTATAAATGTGAGAGGGTGTGAACTCACTCCTGTGTTAGACTGAGTGTAAAGGTGAGAGGGTGGAGTGTGATAGTGAGAAGGTTAGGGTTGGATAGTGGGTGTGTAAGAGCAATAGTGTAAGAGTGAGTGTGAGAGGTTATTAAGTGTGAACTCACTCCTGTGTTAGAGTGAGTGTAAGGGTGAGAGGGTGGAGTGTGATAGTGAGAAGGTTAGGGTTGGATAGTGGGTGTGTAAGAGCAATAGTGTAAGAGTGAGTGTGAGAGGTTATTAAGTGTGAACTCACTCCTGTGTTAGAGTGAGTGTAAGGGTGAGGGGGTGGAGTATAGAAGTGTAAGGGTAAGTGTGAGAAAGGGTTGTGTGGGTGTGTAAGAGCGTGGAGTATAGGAGTGTAAGAGTGAGTGTGAGAGAGTGTTTAAGTGTGAACTCACTCCTGTGTTAAAGTGAGGGTAAGTGTGAGAAAGGCTTAGTTTGGTTGGATGGTGGGTGTGTAAGAGCGTGGAGTATAGGAGTGTAAATCTGAGAGTGTAAGGGTGAGTGTGAAAGAGTGTTTGAAAGTGAACTCACTCCTCTGTTAAGAGTTAAAGTGGGAGTGTAGGGGTGATGGGTGTCGTACAGTAGTGTAAGTGCGCGAGTGTTAGGGTGTTTGAGAGTGAACTCACCTCTGTGTTAAAGTGAGAGTGTAGGTGTGTAAGCGGGTGAGTGTGAAAGTGTGTTTGAGAGTGAACTCACTCCTGTGTTCCTGACTGAAGGTGATGTAGGAGTACACCAGACTTCCTGCAATACTGTTACACACACACACACAATAATCAAATACACACTGGATACACACAGTAACACGGATGAGAGGTAACAGGTGTGAGTGCTCAGGTGTGAGGGGGCGGTAACAGGTGTGAGGGGGTGGTAACAGGTGTGAGTGCTCAGGTGTGAGGGGGTGGTAACAGGTGTGAGGGGGTGGTAACAGGTGTGAGTGCTCAGGTGTGAGGGGGCGGTAACAGGTGTGAGGGGGCGGTAACAGGTGTGAGTGCTCAGGTGTGAGGGGGCGGTAACAGGTGTGAGGGGGTGGTAACAGGTGTGAGTGCTCAGGTGTGAGGGGGCAGTAACAGGTGTGAGTGCTCAGGTGTGAGGGGGCAGTAACAGGTGTGAGTGCTCAGGTGTGAGGGGGCAGTAACAGGTGTGAGTGCTCAGGTGTGAGGGGGTGGTAACAGGTGTGAGGGGGCGGTAACAGGTGTGAGGGGGTGGTAACAGGTGTGAGGGGGTGGTAACAGGTGTGAGGGGGCGGTAACAGGTGCGAGTGCTCAGGTGTGAGGGGGGCGGTGACAGGTGTGAGGGGGCGGTAACAGGTGTGAGGGGGTGGTAACAGGTGTGAGGGGGCAGTAACAGGTGTGAGTGCTCAGGTGTGAGGGGGTGGTAACAGGTGTGAGGGGGCGGTAACAGGTGTGAGGGGGCGGTAACAGGTGCGAGTGCTCAGGTGTGAGGGGGCAGTAACAGGTGTGAGGGGGCGGTACCTGATGTTGAGGCCGGTGAAGTTGAGCCAGGTGAAGATGTAGTCTCCTCCGAACACCATGCCCAGGTACGTTACCAGGATGTTCTGCAGGTGGAGGAGGGGGCGGGGCCACAGCGTTACACAGTGTTTTACAGAGGAGTAACTATATAGTAACTTATAGTAACTAGTTAGGAACACAACTGAAACCATCTGGGACACCATGGCAACCACTTAGCAACCGTGCTGAACTGCAGGAACTAAACTATAGTAATCCACATTTCAGTTTCATATTTTAATAATTTAATAAACATGTTATTAATGCACCTGCTGCTGCACTGAGAGTGTAGTAGATCCTGAGGTTCTAGATAGTGTTCTAGATCCTCTGTTACGAGTGGAGCCACTGACCTTAATGCAGCCGATGATGGTGGTGGTGAGGGCGGAGTTATAGTGAGTACAGATCACTATGGAGTACATCAGGATAAACCTAACACACACACACACACACACACACACACGCACATACACACACACATACGCACACACACACACACGCATACACACACACACACAATAAATAATATTGAGTATATGTTACATATATGGGTTAATATTTATATAATGTCCTTTGTGTTGCAGTATAGTTTAATCGTTTACATTTCCTATAAACACTGTAACAATAAATGTATCTATATTTACTGACTAAAATATTATTTAACATATAAAGGAATATTAACCTTCACTATAAACAACTTTATATATATTCTATCTATAGAGTTCTCTTTCGTGTGGGTGAATCTAAATGTATATTTGAAACAGAACAATCACAATTAACAATATATATATTTAACAAAAATTACAACTTAATAAATGTTTAACAATGAATAAGGGGTTAAATAACATTTTTAAACATTTATATAATATATATTCAAGGGACTGCATTTAATAACATTAACTTAATATTTCTCACATTGTCTCCAACTAAAGCTCAACTTTTAGTTCACCTTTTCACACTAAAATATCACAGTAACTACAATAATTGTAGTAAATATAAATGTACAGTTTCCATTTAATACCATTTTCCCTAAAATTGGACACGGTGCATTACAGGAAATTAAAACTGAAAATGCAAAATATGGTTTCTGACGTCTGAAAGCTTTTAAATATTAAATAATACAGTTTTAAAGTTGTTTATTTAAGAGTTATGAGGAGCCAAAAGACACAGTATTACTTATAATGACCCAAAACCTGTTATCATAAAAGAGATTTTAGTGTGTGTGTGTGTGTGAGTGTGAGTGTGTGTGTGTGTGAGTGTGTGTATATCTTACCCCATTATACAGGAGAGGATAAACTGGCCAATAAAGAACACATCTGTCCATCCATACTCTACCGCCTACACACACACACACACACACCTTTTTAAACTGACAAACACTTATGCAATATATATACACTGCTCAAAAAAATAAAGGGAACACTCAAATAACACAATATAACTCCAAGTAAATCAAACTTCTGTGAAATTAAACTGTCCACTTAGGAAGCAACACTGATTGACAATCAATTTCACCTGCTGTTGTGCAAATGGAATAGACAACAGGTGGAAATTATTGGCAATTAGCAAGACACACTCAATAAAGGAGTGGTTCTGCAGGTGGGGACCACAGACCACTTCTCAGAACCTATGCTGTCTGGCTGATGTTTTGGTCAGTTTTGAATGTTGGTGGTGCTTTCACACTCGTGGTAGCATGAGACGGACTCTACAACCCACACAAGTGGCTCAGGTAGTGCAGCTCATCCAGGATGGCACATCAATGCGAGCTGTGGCAAGAAGGTTTGCTGTGTCTGTCAGCGTAGTGTCCAGAGGCTGGAGGCGCTACCAGGGGACAGGCCAGTACACCAGGAGACGTGGAGGAGGCCGTAGGAGGGCAACAACCCAGCAGCAGGACCGCTACCTCCGCCTTTGTGCAAGAAGGAACAGGAGGAGCACTGCCAGAGCCCTGCAAAATGACCTCCAGCAGGCCACAAATGTGCATGTGTCTGCACAAACGGTTAGAAACCGACTCCATGAGGATGGTATGAGGGCCCGACGTCCACAGATGGGGGTTGTGCTCACAGCCCAACACCGTGCAGGACGCTTGGCATTTGCCAGAGAACACCAGGATTGGCAAATTCGCCACTGGCGCCTTGTGCTCTTCACAGATGAAAGCAGGTTCACACTGAGCACATGACAGACGTGACAGAGTCTGGAGACGCCGTGGAGAGCGGTCTGCTGCCTGCAACATCCTTCAGCATGACCGGTTTGGCAGTGGGTCAGTAATGGTGTGGGGTGGCATTTCTTTGGAGGGCCGCACAGCCCTCCATGTGCTCACCAGAGGTAGCCTGACTGCCATTAGGTACCGAGATGAGATCCTCAGACCCCTTGTGAGACCATATGCTGGTGTGGTTGGCCCTGGGTTCCTCCTAATGCAGGACAATGCTAGACCTCATGTGGCTGGAGTGTGTCAGCAGTTCCTGCAAGATGAAGGCATTGAAGCTATGGACTGGCCCGCCCGTTCCCCAGACCTGAATCCGATTGAGCACATCTGGGACATCATGTCTCGCTCCATCCACCAACGTCACGTTGCACCACAGACTGTCCAGGAGTTGGCGGATGCTTTAGTCCAGGTCTGGGAGGAGATCCCTCAGGAGACCATCCGCCACCTCATCAGGAGCATGCCCAGGCGTTGTAGGGGGGTCATACAGGCACGTGGAGGCCACACACAATACTGAGCCTCATTTTGACTTGTTTTAAGGACATTACATTAAAGTTGGATCAGCCTGTAGTGTGTTTTTTCACTTTAATTTTGTGTGTGGCTCCAAATCCAGGCCTCCATTGGTTAATAAATTTGATTTCCATTGATGATTTTTGTGTGATTTTGTTGTCAGCACATTCAACTTTATACAGAACAAAGTATTCAATGAGAATATTTCATTCATTCAGATCTAGGATGTGTTATTTGAGTGTTCCCTTTATTTTTTTGAGCAGTGTATATACATATATATATATATAGGTTTATATATTCTAAACAGTGATGAGCCAAAAAGTCATGGGACAGCAGTACAGTACGTAAACTGATAATGGAGTGTGCGTTACTCAGGAAACAAAAGGCCTGGGAATGCCCACACCTCCATACTATAAGTTGTGAGGTGTTATCTTGTGAGTGTGGTTGATGATACACCACAGGATATCAAACACCTACATACTAGTTCCCATCCCAGGATTTGTGGCATGTCAGTGCATTACTAATACTACTTATAATACTAACAGTAATAGTGATAATAGTGATAGTAGTGATAGTAGTGATAATAGTGATAGTAGTGATAGTAGTGATAGTAGTGATAGTAGTGATAGTAGTGATAGTAGTGATAATAGTGATAGTAGTGATAGTAGTGATAATAGTGATAGTAGTGATAGTAGTGATAATAGTGATAATAGTGATAGTAGTGATAATAGTGATAGTAGTGATAGTAGTGATAGTAGTGATAGTAGTGATAATAGTGATAATATTGATAGTAGTGATAGTAGTGATAGTAGTGATAATAGTGATAGTAGTGATAATAGTGATAGTAGTGATAGTAGTGATAGTAGTGATAGTAGTGATAATAGTGATAGTAGTGATAATAGTGATAGTAGTGATAGTAGTGATAATAGTGATAATAGTGATAGTAGTGATAATAGTGATAGTAGTGATAGTAGTGATAGTAGTGATAATAGTGATAGTAGTGATAGTAGTGATAATAGTGATAATAGTGATAGTAGTGATAATAGTGATAGTAGTGATAGTAGTGATAATAGTGATAGTAGTGATAGTAGTGATAATAGTGATAGTAGTGATAGTAGTGATAATAGTGATAGTAGTGATAGTAGTGATAATAGTGATAATAGTGATAGTAGTGATTGGTGAGAGTAGTGCAGTGAAGGCTTACTCTCTGAACGTCTCCGGTGTAATACGCTAAACACACGGTCGGGAGGATCATAAATAAAGCGTTATAATACAGCAGCCCATACTTCCCCAGCTCCTACACACACACACACACACACACACACACATTATAATGCAAAGTTCATATTCATAAAGTTTTAATAGTTCAGAAATCAATATTTGGTGGAATAATCCTGGTTTTTAATCAGTTTTTTTTTCATGTTCTCCTCCACCAGTCTTACACACTGCTTTTGGATAACTTTATGCTGCTTTACTCCTGGTGTAAAAATTCAAGCAGTTCAGTTTGGTGGTTTGATGGTTTGTGATCATCCATCTTCCTCTTGATTATATTCTATATATTTGTTGTATATATATATTTGATATATGCTGAGGAGGCGGGGCTACAGTACCTTGGAGTCGAGTTTCTGCTTCATGTACGCTCCGTTGGCGGCGGTGAGGATGTTGTTTAGAGTGATGAAGATGTATCCTTGTAGATCAAAGGCCAAATCTGTACTGTAACAAAGAGTTTAATATCATCACACAACCTAAAACTAAACCTAAAACTGAGTCTAAAACTAAACCTAAAACTGAGTCTAAAACTAAACCTAAAACCGACACTAAACCCAAAACTAAATCTATAACTAAACCTAAATCTAAAACCCTAAAAATGAACCTGAATCTATACCCTAAGTCTAAATCTAAACCTAACAACTAAAACTAAACCTAACTCTAAAACTAATACTAAAACCAAAACCCAAAACTAATACTAAACCTAAAACTAAAACTAAACCTAACAACAAATAAAACTAAACCTAAACCCTAAAACTAAATCTAAAACTAAACCTAAATCTAAAACTAAAACTATACCTAACAAATAAAACTAAACCTAAACCCTAAACTAAATCTACAACTAAACCTAAATCTAAAACTAAACCTAAATCTAAAATTAAGCCTAAAACTAAATCTAAAACTAAAACTAAGCCTAAAACTAAATCTAAAACTAAAACTAAGCCTAAAACTAAATATTAACCTAAATCTAAAATTAACCCAAACCTAAACCCTAAAACTAAAACAAAATCTAAACCTAACTCTAAAACCAAAACCCAAAACTAATACTAAACCTAAAACTAAACTCAATTCTAAAACCAGAGCTAAAACGCAGGACGTCCTGCCCACCTCGCAGCGATGAACGCTCCCAGGATCATAGTGAACACAGTCGCCTGAACAGACCACGAGAACTTCTTCCTGCACACACACACACACACACACACACATTACACACACACACACATTACACACACACACACATTACACACACACGTGCTATGAGCACTATATAAATGAATGATATATGTATTATATATCATTAATAAATGAAGTGTATAAATGTGGGTTTGGGTCTGAGCTCACCTGAGCAGGTAACTTTCAGCCATCATAGTGAAGAGAATAGAGAACCTCCTCAGAACCGTGAACATCGGCAGACTGACCACACACACACACACACACACACACACACAGATACACAAACAAACACACACAAACACACACACACACAGATACACACACACACACACACACACACACACACACAGATACACAAACAAACACACACAAACACACACACACACAGATACACAAACAAACACACACAAACACACACACACACACACACACAGTATTTTGATTTAACACTGTTTTTATGGGATGAAAACATTTTATCACAGCGAAATAATAAAAATATATTAGTAACAACACTGTAACACCAGCACAACCACCACATACACCACAGTTACCACTAGGGATACCATTTAGTAACAAAATTGCATCCACAGAAACACATCTCAGCAACACCTGCACAACCACCCGAACACCCACTTAGCAACAACCTCACAATCACTTATAAACACCACAGCAACACCATCCCAGACGTTAATTACAGGTTGAATGTCGGTCACCTCAGATCACAAACATTTAACACCAGGATAACGTCTAATACTTTAACATGCCGGCAGGGAAAGACACCAGGTAGCAACCAATTAGCAACAACTGAGCTGTCGTTATTAGCAACCACCTGGGATACCAAAGCAACCACCTAGCAACATCATAAGAAATACCTGGTGACACCAAAGCAACTAGCCAGCACCCACCTATAGCAACACAACAGCAACCTCCTAGCAACAGCACAGCAACAACATTGCAACCACTAAGCAATGCTATAGTAACACTATAGAAATGTAGCAACCAATTAACAACCAAAGATACCAAACCTAAGATACCAAAGAGACCACCTAGCAACATCATAAGGAATACCTAGCGACACTAGAGC
Source organism: Astyanax mexicanus (assembly GCF_023375975.1). Taxonomy (NCBI): domain Eukaryota; kingdom Metazoa; phylum Chordata; class Actinopteri; order Characiformes; family Acestrorhamphidae; genus Astyanax; species Astyanax mexicanus. Next base: position 927,888 of record NC_064415.1, read on the forward strand.
AACTACCCAGCACCCACTTAGCAACATCACAGCAACCTCCTAGCAACAGTACAGCAACAACATTGCAACCACTAAGCAACGCAATTAGCAACACCTGAGCTGTCTTTATTAGCAACCACCTGGGATACCAAAGCATCCACCTAGCAACATCATAAGGAATACCTAGTGATACCACTTATCAACACCACAGCAACCTACAAGCGACAGTACAGCAACAACATTGCAACACTATAGCAACACCATAGAAACCATGTAGCAACCAATTAGCAACCACCTGAGCTGTCATTATTAGCAACCAACTGGGATACCAAAGCAACGACCAAGCAACTTCCTAGCAACAGTACAGCAGCAAAATTGCAACCACTAAGCAACACCATAGCAACCACGCAGTATGAGACTGGCAGCAGGCCGGCAGTGGAGAGTGTAATCTGGGGTGTTTTACTGTTAAAATGTTTCCATACTGATCTTTTCCTCCATCAGTCTGAACAAAAACAGCAACAAACTCCAAATATATAAATATAAAACCTCGTCTCCTCCGGACGATGAAGGTCATCCCAGAGATTAAAACATAACTCTGAGATAAAACCATCATCATCCTCATGAAACTGATATTAAAGGAGAACTCTGGTGTAAAATTGACTTTTATTGTAGTAAAACATGATAAAGAGTACTAAACTCACCTCCGCTCTCCTGCAGCTTTCTGAGATCCAGTCATTTTCTACTTTTTGCCCAAAACTCCACATTTTGCCCTATGCTATACCATATGTCTCTTTGTTAAAGAGCATAATATAAAGTATTCCAGTATGAAAGCTCATATGTGTAATGTGTGACAACTTCCTGTACCAGAACTACATCTCTGCTGTTTATAACTAACCAAACCGTATAAAAATCGGGTAAAAATTGGTAGCGTTTAGATTATTATAGGTATTATAGGTGTATTATTAAACACCTTCCTTAATGTAAATTAATGCACTGGGCGCCAGGAGGAAGGCTATGTGGAGTCTATATATGTATATATATGTCTGTGTTATTATCAGTACAGTGATGGCGGTGCTCGGAGCTGAAGCTATGTAGTGTTATAGGATGTAAACAGTGTTTTTAATTAAGCTTCTTCTGCACTTTTTAAGTTATTAATGCCTCGTTTTAAATGTCAGGGGAAAAAGTGATTTATCAGGGGCTAATTATGCCCTAAAGCGCCCATTGTACAAAGTTCTTGGCAAAAGTCACAAAATTACTGGATCTCAGAAAGCTGCAGGAGAGCAGAGGTGTGCTACTCAACTAAGATTAGTACTCTTTATCATGTTTTACTACTCTAAGTCTTTTAATTTAATACATTTATACAATGTTATGAAGATTACTAATTAATATGCACCAGAAACTAGCGCTGGCCAATAAATAAACATTAACCTAAACAGAGATTCAAAACCTCGAAACCACGTGTAGGTAAGACTCCTCCCACTGTCTCACTAACACTAATTATTCACTAGATAACTATAGTGCACTATTACTGAGGGCGTAGGGTCTATTTCAGTCACAGAGATGTATTTATTATAATATTTATATATGATTATCTCTCTCCTCTGATCTTACTTTACTTGTTTGGTTCCGAACAGACCGGTCAGCTGATTCCCCACATAGATCAAAGGAAGAGGAAACATCTGAAGATCAAAGATAACAGAGATACATCTTACTGTCTAATAAAACATCCTCAATCATACTGTATACACGTCAACACTGCTGCAGGGGGAGGGGCTACATATGCTAATTTTTGACAGATACTGAATGAATTATAACAGATTCAGTATCTGATAGAAATGATTCAGTATCATTAACAGTAAGTAATTAACCACTGATAAAAGTTACTGAATCATTTAGAATTAATTCTGATCTTTTGTAATAGAAAATGAATCACTGATTCAGAATCAATGTTGTTGCTAGCTACAGAGGGGAGGAGCTAGCTACAGCGGGGGAGGGGCTAGCTACAAGGGGGGGGGCTAGCAAGAGATGGGGGTGGGCTAGCTACAGAGGGGGAGGGGCTAGCTACAAGGGGGGGGGCTAGCAAGAGATGGGGGTGGGCTAGCTACAGAGGGGGAGGGGCTTACCTTAAGGGGGA
>NC_064415.1:932500-952500 GCF_023375975.1 Astyanax mexicanus
CATTTATAACAGTTACTGAATCATTTATAACAGTTACTGAATCATTCAGAACAGTTACTGAATCATTTATAACAGTTACTGAATCATTCAGAACAGTTACTGAATCATTTATAACAGTTACTGAATCATTCAGAACAGTTACTGAATCATTTAGAGCAGTACATTTATAACAGTTACTGAATCATTCAGAACAGTTACTGAATCATTCAGAACAGTTACTGAATCATTTATAACAGTTACTGAATCATTCAGAACAGTTACTGAATCATTTAGAGCAGTACATTTATAACAGTTACTGAATCATTCAGAACAGTTACTGAATCATTTATAACAGTTACTGAATCATTCAGAGCAGTTACTGAATCATTTATAACAGTTACTGAATCATTCAGAGCAGTTACTGAATCATTTATAGCAGTTACTAAATCATTCAGAACAGTTACTGAATCATTTATAACAGTTACTGAATCATTCAGAGCAGTACATTTATAACAGTTACTGAATCATTTACAGCAGTTACTGAATAATTTACAACAGTTACTGAATCATTTATAACAGTTACTGAATCATTCAGAGCAGTACATTTATAACAGTTACTGAATCATTTACAGCAGTTACTGAATAATTTATAACAGTTACTGAGTAATTTATAACAGTTACTGAATCATTTATACAGTTACTAAATCATTTATAGCAGTTACTGAATCATTTATAACAGTTACTGAGTAATTTATAACAGTTACTGAATCATTTATAACAGTTACTGAATCATTTATAACAGTTACTGAATCATTTATACAGTTACTAAATCATTTATAGCAGTTACTTAATCATTTATACAGTTACTAAATCATTTATAACAGTTACTGAATCAATTATAACAGGTACTGAATCAATTATAACAGGTACTGAATCATTTATAACAGTTACTGAATCATTTATAACAGTTACTGAATCATTTATAACAGTTACTGAATCATTTATAACAGTTACTGAATCATTTATAACAGTTACTGAATCATTTATAACAGTTACTGAATCATTTATACAGTTACTAAATCATTTATAACAGTTACTGAATCATTTATACAGTTACTAAATCATTTATAACAGTTACTGAATCATTTATAACAGTTACTGAATCAATTATAACAGGTACTGAATCATTTATAACAGTTACTGAATCATATCTAATAGTTACTGAATCACTTACAGTAGATATTGAATCATTTCAAATAGTTACTGAATCGAGTATAGTAGATATCTAATGATTCAGTGGTAAAAGTTAAACACTGATAATAGTTAAGTCATTTCATATTCCTGAACTTTGGTGAATCGGTTCTTTTAGGAGTCGACTCCTTGCTCTGCTCCGGGGTCTGAGTGGATCTGAACTTTCCCCCGGTAGACTCACCTGTAACCGGTCAGCACGCTCTTATTCACAACCACGATCAGAAACGAGCTGATTATGGCGTCAAAACCGTGTCAAAATTCGCGAGCGAGCAAAGTCACTTGGCGGAAGCAAAACCACACTCGCGCGCGCGCGGGGAGAGCTACGCGCGCGGGGAGAGCTACGCGCGCGGGGAGGCAAAACACTCGCGAGAGTGGAATTTGCCACGCCTTCGGCTTGACAGTCGGGGGAGGGACCCAGACAGGATTGGCTACGGCTGTTTTCCGGAAGTGGATTGTGATTGGCTGTTTGTCAATGTCATAGCACTTGCACGAAAAACCCGGGAATAAGACAGCAGCAAGTATGTACCTAAATGTACATTTGTACACGTTTTAATAAATATGAATCCATTGCTAATGAATCGGCATTTGCACTCCACCATAAATAAATAGGACCTGTTAGGGACGTCCATAAGGGCCAAGGTCACGTACGTTAGGAGTCGCTCAAAAAGATGGCACTTCAGAATATTCTGCAAAGAACAATATATATATATATATATATATATATATATATATATATATATATATATATATATATTTAATTTTAATGGACAGGAAATATTACAACAAAAAATTACAATCAATATTATATAAAATTTTGAATTCTATGGAAAAAGGCAACAGCAATATATAAACCTATATGTAGTAGCCCCCAACCCTGGTCCAGAATTTCTGTTTCTGAGGTTTCTGACGGTTCCTACGCAAGTGTTGATAAGCATTAATAACCGCATATTTACTTCGTTTACGTTCATAACCGCAGATGAAATTTCCCCCCATTTGCCCTGCCATAGTGTCATATTTCTGCTAAGCTCAATTAGGTGCACTATATATCTAATAGTGAATACCTAACTGCATTTTAGCCAGCCTGAATGTGTATTCAGTGGCGACATACATACCCAGCAAACAGCTCGCGGACGTCCTTATTTGAGTATTTTTAAAACGTTTGCTATAGGACATACGTGACCTTGGCCCTTATGGACGTCCCTAACAGGTCCTATTTATTTATTTAAGCCGAAGGCGTGGCAAATTCCACTCTCGCGAGTGTTTTGCCTCCTCGCGCGCGTAGCTCTCCCCGCGCGCGCAGCCAGCCCTCTCCGCGCGCGCGCGAGTATGGTTTTGCTTCCGCGCGCGCGCAGCCAGCCCTCTCCGCGCGCGCGCGAGTGTGGTTTTGCTTGCGCCAAGCCCTCTCCGCGCGCGCGCGAGTGTGGTTTTGCTTGCGCCAAGTGACTTTGCTCGCTCGCGAATTTTGACACGGTTTTGACGCCATAGCTGATCCCGTAGAACCCGGCCGCGAGCAGCTTCCGCAGCAGATCCGAACCCCCGGGGTTCCGCTCCCCGGCCCGGTTCACCCGCTTCCCCCCCGGAACCGCCCGGATCTCCCGAACAACTCTCTCCCGCAGCTCCGCCATACTCCTAGCACGATCACTGCGGTCCAACCGACCCGCCTCCAAACAGGACCTCCCAGCCCGATCACTGCGGTCCAACCAACCCTCCTCCAAACAGGGTATCCTAGCCCGATCACTGCGGTCCAACCGACCCGCCTCCAAACAGGACCTCCCAGCCCGATCACTGCGGTCCAACCAACCCTCCTACACACAGGACCTCCCAGCCCGATCACTGCGGTCCAACCAACCCTCCTCCTAACAGGACCTCCCAGCCCGATCACTGCGGTCCAACCAACCCTCCTCCCATCAGGATCTCCCAGCCCGATCACTGCGGTCCAACCAATCCTCCTCCAAACAGGATATCCCAGCCCGATCACTGCGGTCCAACCAACCCTCCTCCCACCAAGATCTCTCAACCCAATCACTGCAGTCCAACCAACCCTCCTTCAAACAGGATCTCCTGGCCCGATCACTGCGGTCCAACCAACCCGCCTCCCAACACGATCTCCCAGCCCGATCACTGCGGTCCAACCAACCCTCCTCCCATCAGGATCTCCCAGCCCGATAACTGCGGTCCAACCAATCCTCCTCCAAACAGGATATCCCAGCCCGATCACTGCGGTCCAACCAACCCTCCTCCAAACAGGATATTCCAGCCCGATCACTGCAGTCCAAACAACCAGCCTCCCACAAGGATAACCAGCCCGATCACTGCATTCCAACCAACCCTCCTCCAAACAGGATAACCCAACCCAATCCCCTCAGGATGTCCTAGTTCAATCACTAAGGTCCAACCAACCCTCCTCCCACCAGGATATCTGAACCCAATTACTGCGGTCCAACCAACCCTCCTTCAAACAGGATCTCCCAGCCTGGTCACTGCGGTCCAACCAACCAAACTCCAACAGGATCTCCCAGCCCGATCACAGCATTCCAACCAATCCTCCTCCAAACAGGATAACCCAACCCAATCACTGAAGTCCAGCTCAACCTCTTCCCCTCAGGATGTCCTAGTTCAATCACTAACGTCCAACCAACCCTCCCCCTAACAGGATCTCCCAGACCAATCACTGAGGTCCAACCAACCCCCCCTTCTACCAGAAAATCCCGGCCGTTCACTGAGGTCCAACCCAATCTCCTGCCAACTAGGTCCAACCCTCCTACCAGAATATCCAAGCCTGATCACTGAAATCCAACCAACCCCCAACCCATCAGGATATCTGAGCCCAAACACTGAGATTCAACCCAACCTTCTCCCAACCAAGATACCCCAACCCGATCACTGCAGTTCAACCAAACCTCCTCCCCAACAGGAAATCCCATCCCTACAGGATACATGTCTACGTGTATACAAAAGCAATAAGAACATTAAAGTATTTATATTATTTGGACTTTACTACGTAAATATTATATAAATTAAGATCTCTTAATATTTCCATTCAAGCAAGACTAGTACAACTGTATTCTTATAAAAATCATATATAAATGTGTATATACTTACAAATATATATGGAATGTATTGTATTTTGAAGTGTAAAATGACAAAAACAGACACAGGCAGATTTCACGTAACACCTCTAGGCGATTTATTGAACAGGGATTTTATCTGAATGCAGAAACGTCCGGCAAATAAAACAATCCAGTCACAGAAAGAGTTGAGTCGTGGAGTCGTCCCGCACAGTCCGGCCGAGGCGAGCGGTCAGCGGAGTGAAAAACACAAACTAAACTGGAAGCTTCGAGTCAAAAATGGATGAGTGTCTTCCCCCCCTTTTCTTTCGGCGTCCGGATCGGAGCGCTGCGTCCGAAAACAAGCGCAGTAGTGCTGTCAGAGTATCAACAACTAAACAAACAAACAAACAAACAAACAAACAAACGAAAACACACAGCAAAGTTCACAAAAAAAAAAGCAACAGAAAAGGTACACAACACAACACAGGAGCAGGGCGTGTGCTTTTTAGCTAGATATTATAGATCGTCTTTAATCTAAGTGCAAGATATGTCAAACAATCTGAGCTAGAACTCACTAGAACCCCCCAAATAATAATATTAATAATAATAACAATAAAACTTCAGAACGAGACTCGCCCACAGCCTAGCTTTAGAAGAGTAAGTTCATGGCAGATGAGCGCGCACACACACACACACACACATACACACACACACTCAATCAATCAATCACACACTCAATCAATCACACGCTTTCTTTAAAAGTGATCCCAAAGTGTCTAAAAGGTGAAGGACGCACGACGAGGACCAGCCTGGAGAATAAAGACGAGCAGATAAATCAGAAACTTCACTGGTCCACCACAGAACAACCAAGCCCCGCCCCCTCCCACATACATAACCCAAACCCCGCCCCCAAACCTCTACACCCGGTCCGAAGAGCCACTGAGGAATAGCTAAACTAAACGTGCTACAGGCCGAGCCAGGCCACGCCCCCTCCCCACAACATCCCCCCCCCCCCCCAAATAAACTTAACAAAATAAACAAACAAAAAAACAAACAAATACATCTGGAGGAGGAAGTGACATCAGAGCTTGTTTAAAAACACTAAAAACAGTAAAGTGAACATTACGCCTCTATAAACATTAAAACCAGCATCGCAAACACTCCGCTACTCACTCAGTCACACACACACACACACACTCACACACACACACTCACACACTCACACACTCTCACTCACACACACACTCTCACTCACACACACACTCTCTCACACACACTCACTCACACACACACTCTCTCACACACACTCACACACTCTCACTCACTCTCACACACTCACACACTCACTCACACACACACTCACACACACACACTCACACACTCACACACTCACACACTCACACAATCACACACACACACACACACTCACACACTCACACACACACACTCACACACTCTCACTCACACACACTCTCTCACACACACTCTCTCACACACACTCTCTCACACACACTCTCTCACACACACTCTCTCACACACACACACTCACACACACACACTCACACACACACACTCACACACACACACTCACACACACACACACACTCACACACACACACACACTCTCTCACACACACTCTCTCACACACACTCTCTCACACACACTCTCTCACACACACTCTCTCACACACACTCTCTCACACACACTCTCTCACACACACTCTCTCACACACACTCACACAGAGAGAGGAGAGGAGGCAGAGTGCGGAGGCAAGCAGGAGCCGATAGACGACGCAGCGCGAGCGAACACACCCTGGGGTCCTACTCCGGAAATGCGTACATTCAAACAGCAGTAAAATAATAATATTAATAATAATAATAATAATAATAATAATAATTATAACGTCCGAGTGATGAAGGACCAACCCCCCAAACTAAACACACACACCGCAGAACGTCCCGCTGTCCCGAATACAAAACTCTACCAAGAATTTGCTTCAGTGTAACAAGAGAAGTCCGTATTTGTAAGTGTGTGTGTGTGTGTGTGTGTGTGTTTCCTTTAGAAGAAAGGCAGAATCCAGTCCTCGGAGTATCGGAGAATGGTATGGATGAAAGTCTCTCGTTTTTAATTTCGTTTTTTTTTTTTTTTCTGGTTTCTAGAGTCGAAGAATCCGTAAGCATGCAAGCCTCGTACACGAGGGGGCGGGGCTTAGGCCAGGGCCGGGAACGCCTCCGGGTCGTCCACGTTGGGAACGGATACGCCTCCACCCTGAGGGAGAACACACACAAAAACAGAAACAAAAAAATTAAAACAGATTAGTTTCAGATTAGTTTTCACTTCAGGAACTCACTTTTTTTTTAGGACTTTTAGACTAAAATGCACAAAAAAAAAAACCCTGATTTTTTTCATTTTTTTCTTTGGCTAATGCGCCTGCGCACATCTCCACAGCCCTCTGCGAACAAGCATCAAGCTGATTGGCTCAGACACCGTGATTAGCGCTATGAGAAATCCCATTCATACAGCAGTCTGTGGGCTGTCTCCTCCTCATTATAAAGTCTCTGATCTGTATCAATCCAATATACACAAGACCCGCCCCTACCTGATTCTGATTGGCTAGTAGGCGTAGTGTTGGTGTGGCTTAGAGAGTAGAAGCTGCAAGTATTTCCTGTATTTACACCACTTAAGGGTGTTTTCACACCTGTAGTTCGTTTCTATGGTCTGAATCAGTTAATGACTTGGTTTGGTTTCACACAGGCATAAATCTAAACCAGGGGTCGGCAAAACATCTGGACCGCGAGGTTGTTTGAACTATAATGAACGATAATGAAAAAAATGTAAAAGTAAAATGTTTCTCTGGTGAGCTTTTGTTTACATTCCTCCCCCATCTCTCTGTCGCGCTCGGCGTGACTTTAGTTTCCGCCCGTTCTTGGGCTCCCTATCTCCTTATAAGGCCTTTTTTCCCCCTGCTGTGTCCCACTTCACTGGCCGGGGCAGCGGTAGTGTATTGGAGCGTGACCCTGACGACACGGGTTCGTTCCCGCGTAAGGAGCGGTGTGTTTATTTATTTATTTTTTCCTTTCTTCTTGGGATTTACCTGCTTCATTTTCCAAAAACAGATTTTTTTTTGTGGCCCACCGCGTAATGACTTAGAAAATATCCGGCCCACTGCCAAAACTAATTGCCGACCCCTGACCTAAATCCACTAAAAATGTGCACCAATAAACCACACGAGAAGATTCAGTGTTCCAGCGTGTAAAGCTGTGCAGTGTGAAGATGGCTTTCAGTGTTTTTTAGCAAGACATGCAGCACAGATGCACGCAGTAAACTGAGTCGCATGGCTGTGAGCAGTGAACGCTGCATAGACAGCACACAGCATGTAAACAGCATGGAGCAGCAGGGACAGCGTTTGTTCAGAGCTGTGGTAACTAGCATATCTGGCTAATATATCAGATTAAACTGTGCCTAATCAGCAGTTTAGCTCAAATAAAAGGAGTATATTTGATAGCTGGGTCGTATCAAGACCGGATCACCACCTACTGAAGCCCTTACCTTCTCAGCTCTGCTGCCCCCTCGGCCGGTCCGGGCTCCCCCTCGCCCTCCTCGGCCCCCGCGGGAGCCTCCCCGCCCGCGGCCCGGGCGACCCAGGTCTCCGAAGTTGATCTCCAGCTGGGAGGTGATGTCGTTGGCCGGCTTCCGGAAGTGATGGTCACCTGCACCTTCGTCAGAGGCACCCTGAGAACACGAAGAGCCGCAACGCAGATTTAGCACGACTTCAAACACTTTAAAGACTTAATGTACCATCAAACGACACTGTACAGTAAATGCTACCTTCTGGAGAGTTTCAGGTTCAGGTTCAGCAGCTTCAATCAGACCTCCAGACGGCCTCTGCACAGCCAAACACACAATTATACCATTATACCATCATACTTCACAACAATTACAGCTAAATTAACAGCTATGCTCTTTATAATAAAGGATGATCAGGAGGAATTACAAGCAGAATTACAAAACATAGTATGAAATATCTTACTGACTGGGTTAAGTGGTTTCTGACAGTGTATAACTCATAATCTATATAGCTGTCGCATATAGACTAAAGTACAAAGCAGAGCTGAAGAAAATAGCGCCAAACAAGATAATGGAGACTTTTGGGGGCAGAAATCAGGAGCTACAGTACCACAACTTGGAATTGTAGTTAAAAAGATCAGTTTTAAAGCTCTGCTTCCTAAAAAATGTAGGGTTTAAATCAGGCTCTGGCTCAAATGACAGTTTATGGGGCAGGCTGGGTATTTTGGATTTTGGGCCCAATCTAAAGCTCTAATGCATTTTAAATATGGATAAATGGTTAAAAACAAACAATAAACCCTGAACCATCTACAAGTGAAGTAGCACTGTATCTCTGACTGAGAGAACTGAGAAAAGCAGCATAAATCCAAATAAATAAAATATAGCAGTGAGAACACCTAGCACTAGGCTCCATGTGCACAGCAACAGAAAACTATGAAATTGACGGTTGTGCTATATTTGGTTTTAAATTGCAAATAAAATATTCTGGGGGGCTGTGGGAAATTTTGCTTTGATTTAAGAGGCAAAAATGTGTACTGCACAATTGGTCTACGACCCTAACTGTCAGTGTGCAGTAAAACATGCACTGGATCGGGAGCCTCACCAGTAGAAAGTACAAATAGAAGGCGAAGGAAAAAAAATAAAATAATCAAGACTAATCAAAAAAAAATTGTCAGATTAGTCAACTTCTAAAAAAAAAACGATCAGTTGCAGCTTTAATTCTCGGTTGTTCTCACCGCGGCGTCTTTGCTCTTGGATTTGTGCAGGACGTAGCCCTTCTTCCACTGCGCGTCCTCGCCCTCGTTGGGTTTGCGGATGTTGAACTCCACTTTAGCGCGTTCTTTATTCTGCATGGCCTTCCATTCGTCCAGAGTCATCTCCTTCGGCCCCTCCTCCTTCACCTCCTCCACCTCGTTCTCCCTGCACAACCAACAAGACTAATTACAGACAGCTGGACAGAGACACTATAGACCTTAACAGTGCTAAAATGTTCATTTATATTCAGCAATTGTCTCATTTACTATGTTTAATAATAGGAATAAAAATCAGTTTCGACAAAAACGAAATATCGACTTTATATATCTGCTATCCACCGCCATAAAAAAATATAAAATAAATAAATATCAGTTGCGCACTACAGTACACTTAAGAGCTTATAGTGCGTTGTTTATTACTGAATGCTTGACAATTGTATATAGTATCAGAATATCATTATGAATAGAAATGCTCGAAAAATCACATTGACAACATTATTTTAATCTATAAAGTTCCTGCTTTGTAGACATATTTTAACTATATTCTAATAAATATCTTGTATATATTTATTTTTTAAGCTGTATGTTTAATGTTTTAAAGCTAATTAAATAATCTCTCTTCATATCTCAGTATTAATTAGGCTAGTATGTGACAGAAGCACTCAAAACACAACAAATGTGTATCTAATAACTGTAAATCAACAGTCACTGTTAATCTCACACACACCCACACACACACACCCAGCGTGAACGATCATTAACAGAACTGTGATCAATAAATCCACCCCCCGAGGTTATAAATCCCCTGCGCTGTATCAGCTGACCCCTCACCCGGTGCACATTTCCCCCAGCTGGACTGAAGAGTTCACACTGTAAACAGAGTTTATTAAATATTCATACATACATAAAGCTACTGCAGCTCCTGTTTCAAACACTAAAGCACAGAGACACACATTTAATAACTTTACACTTATAATATTTATTATTTAATATGAATCTAAAGTCTTTTTTATTGACCTTGGTTTTTTAATTATTATTATATCTCAAAGCCAGAAGACACAGGACTGCTCCATCCCCCCTCAGCAGTGCTGAACTCAGAGCCTGTCTGACAGTAATTATACACCCCTCAGCAGAAACCCAATCTGACCCCTCTGATCATGCTGTCTGCTCTTCTACTGGTACACTGCTGGAGAAGGCGGGGCTTGGCTTTACTCACTTGTTTTCTGAGTCTGCAGGTGCATGCTCCTCCCCCTCTGCAGGTGTCTCAGGTGCAGCCGTCTGTTCCACCTCAGTGTTGCTACAAACACACACACAAACAAATACACAATTAGAATTAGCTTAAAGTGTATATTTAAAACACTTAATACATGTATTTTTAATTAGTACATATTCTTTATCTAAACCTGGCTAATAAGCCCCTCGGTGATTGTAAATTCACATTTCTTAAATCTGTAACTCAAATAAGGCTGTTTACGACTCTACCTGGCTTCTTCCTTGGTGGTGCCCCAGTTGTGTGATCCGGCTCCTCCTCGTTTGTCGTCAGATTTCTGTCCCCTGGAACACAGAATGCATGGATAAGTTATTCTAAGAGAAACTCTCTAACTCTCAGAAAAAAACAGCTAACCCTGAGAGAGACCAGCAAAACCTCAGAGAGTTACTTGTTATCATCAGATGGACCCCTGGCAACAGAGCGAGACCGGCAAACCCCCTATAGAGACCTGTTAACCTCCAGAGAGGGGTAAACCCTCAGAGAGACCTTTTCACAACCAGAGAGAGGGATAAACCTACAGAGATACCTGTTAACCTCCAGAGAGACAGGTAAACCTTCAGATAGGTATCCACCGATCAGCCCTCAGAGAGAGCAAAATCGTCCGACCCTCGCAGAGTGAGACCAACCGATCCTCAGAGAGAGCGCCCGAGATCCACAGACGAACCCTCACAGAGAGAGACCGACAGACTGACTCTCACAGAGAGAGACACATCAATCGACCCTCACAGAGAGACCCACTGACTAACCGACCCTCACAGAGAGAGACCCATCAATCGACCCTCACAGAGAGACTCACTGACCGACCGACCCTCAGAGACTTACCGACTGACCGACTCTTACAGAGAGACCCACCGACTGACCGACTCTTACAGAGAGACCCACCGACTGACCGACTCTTACAGAGAGACCCACCGACTGACCGACTCTTACAGAGAGACCCACCGACTGACCGACCCTCACAGAGAGACCCACTGACTAACCGACCCTCACAGAGAGACTCACTGACCGACCGACCCTTACAGAGACTTACCGACTGACCGACTCTTACAGAGAGACCCACCGACTGACCGACCCTCACAGAGAGAGACCCACCGACTGACAGACCCTCACAGAGAGACTCACCGACCCTCACAGAGACTCACCGACTGACTGATCCTCACAGAGACACTCACCGACCCTCACAGAGACTCACCGACTGACAGACCCTCACAGAGAGACCCACCGACCGACCGACCCTCACAGAGAGACCCACCGACTGACAGACCCTCACAGAGAGACCCACCGACTGACAGACCCTCACAGAGAGACCCACCGACCGACCGACCCTCACAGAGAGACCCACCGACTGACAGACCCTCACAGAGAGACCCACCGACTGACAGACCCTCACAGAGAGACCCACCGACCGACCGACCCTCACAGAGAGACTCACCGACTGACAGACCCTCACAGAGAGACTCACCGACTGACAGACCCTCACAGAGAGACTCACCGACTGACAGACCCTCACAGAGAGACTCACCGACCGACCGACCCTCACAGAGAGACTCACCGACTGACAGACCCTCACAGAGAGACCCACCGACTGACAGACCCTCACAGAGAGACCCACCGACTGACAGACCCTCACAGAGAGACCCACCGACTGACAGACCCTCACAGAGAGACTCACCGACCGACCGACCCTCACAGAGACAGATCTCCTGAGTGACCCTCAGAGAGACTACCCCAAACCTTCAGAGTAATGTCCAATACCCCTAACCCTCAGAAAGACGCATAAGACCCAAGTCCCTCAGAGATGCCCAAGACTCCTAACCCTTAGAGAGCTGCTAACCCTCAGAAACCCAAAACAGAGAAACATTACTTACGATTTGTCGCTGCCACTGTGTCGCTCGTATTCCCTCTTTCCTCGTGAGTCGAAGCCGTCTCCTCTGCCCATGCCCCGTCCACGACCACCCCGGCCTCCGCGTCCACCACCGCGACCCCGGGGAGGCCTGTCTCCCACTGGCCTGAGGAGAAACAACATAATGTATTTATTATAAGGACCAAAGGTTTCCTCTGTTCACAGTTACACAACCCCTACCTGCACATAACAGGTTTGGGCAAAGATTCATGTATTTATGTGCATTTGGGTAATAAGATCAGATGAAAAAGATAAATAAATTCCAGTGAACGTGAACATCACATAAAACGCAAAATTCACTCTGTGGTATTTTTATTTAACCACATGGCATAACAGAATAGCATAAAAAAAAAAATCATACGCTTTTAAAGACAATAAAAATTAAATGAATAATAGTTTCGTAATTATAAAACTGTAGAAATGGCCTTACTTCCAGCCCTCAGCACGCTGGTTTTACTAACATTACAACTAACCGTGTTGGGTATTTGGTGTTTTTACACTAGAATTCCTCCAAACAAACCAGTTTTAGTCAAAGCAGCAGTTGTTTGGGACCCGGCCATGGTAAACTGTGGAACTGGAATATTCGTAGGCGTAATCCTATCAATATCGGACCCAACCTGATACTGATACTAGCTACAATCCTTTAAAATCCTCAGATTTAAGCCCATTTTATCCATTTGAATTAGTTAAATTAGGGTGGCAACTCTCTCTTTTAGTAAAAAATGTGTATATCGGCAAATATGTACGTGCAATATCGGATATCGACATCAGCCCAGAATTTCCACATCGTGCATTTCTATGTGAAACGTCTTTTAAGTGTTGTAAGAAGGAATGACTGCATTATATATGGATAATAAATACTTTATTGTACCAATTGTTAGGAATGTGCAGCAGAAATGGATGTATATTAATAAATATAAATTAGCTAAATGACATAACTGTAAATGTAAGCGTATCTGATATATATATATTAGTGGGGAGCTCCTAAACAGATGTGTGCAGAGTGGGCGGAGTTTAGCAGACGCCTGTAATACAGTCCTCAGTGTAACTCACTTGTCCACGGCGGCGTCCCCTCCCTCAGGTTTGTCCTCGGCCGGTTTCTCGAAACGTCTCTCGCGGGGAGGCCGTCTGTCCGCTCTCCTCTCGGCGGGACGTCCCTCTCCCGGCGCCCCCTGGTGGTGTGGGGGACCGCCGGACTGACCCTGCTGATCCTGCTTCCTCCCCACCCTCCTCATTCCTGAAACACACAGGAAACAGGACCTGTAAACTTCCCTCCACGTCTACATTTAACATTAAATACTCACAATTAGTGATGGGACCATACACTTCTTTCAGCTCCGATCCGATTCCGATATAAAACTGCCGATACCGATACTTTCATTTATTATTAGTACTATGATTAAGATTACATAATGAGGCTGAAACAGACCACACAGTCCTTTTGAAGATTAAATGCATTTAAAAGTCATTTATTTGACTCACTTTATATGCAAACACACAATAATTATCTTTAAATTAAATTAATGTTTTAATTTTTATTATTATTTTTAAGTTAAATAGTAAATACGTTAAATATTAAATACAGGTCAATATCGGCCCCGATACTGATACTGTATCGCAGGGGTCCTCAAACTACGGCCCGCGGGCCGCATACGGCCCCCTGCGCTCATTTGACCGGCCCCTTTAGCTCCAACAGCAGTACCTGCTCCCTGGCCCCTCACGCAAGCAGCATTAGCTATACGGGGGGGAAAAAACAGTAAAAAAAAATGACAATTGGCCATCGAGTGTCTCCGTAGACAGATGAAAAAAAACAGAAGGCTATTTCCCACGGTAATCAGACAACATACTACCACTCGCTCTGTGCTGTTCGCATGAGCTCTGAGACTCACATCTGACGGAATGTCGAGGAAAAGAAAAATCGACTCTGAGTGCAGGGTATTTAATCAACAGTGGACCTCTGACTACCTTTTTGTGCAATGTAAAGAAAAGGCTGTTTGTCTCATATGCCAGGAGTCAGTCGCCGTGTTTAAGGAATACAACCTGCGCCGCCATTATGAATCGCGCCATAAAGACAAGTTCGGCTGTCTGACGGGGCAGGTGAGGACAGACAAAATAGCAAAACTGAAACATGTGTTGGAGACTCAGCAAAATTCTTTTATAAAGCAAAAACACCTAAATATATCATCAGTTCGAGCTAGCTTTCAAGTGGCCAAGCTAATAGCTAGCAGTGGAAAGCCGTTCACCGACGGAGAGTTTGTAAAACAGTGCCTGACGGCGGTTGTCAAGGAGGCGGACCTGTTCAGCGCGGTGAGTCTATCCGCACCCACAGTTACACAGAGAGTAGAAGAAATGGGCGACAATTTGCACCTTCAACTGCAAACTCAGACAAAAAGACTTTGCTCCTTTTCACTGGCTCTTGACAAAAGCAACGTATGCGTGACACGGCGCAACTGTTGATTTTCATCCGCGGAACTAATGATAAGTTCGAAGTCACAGAGGAGCTTGCTGGACTACAAAGCATCAAGGGAACGACAACAGGAGAGGACATCTACAGGAAAGTTCACCAAACGGTGGCGGATTTAGATCTGGACTGGGCTAAATTAGTGAGTGTTACCACGGATGGTGCGCTTTGAAGTAAAACTGGGTCTCCTCCTTAAACATGTGAAGGAGAAAAGATTCTGCCATTTTCCCACTACACAGAGTAACAAACATGGAACCTGACATTGACAGTCTTGTCAGCCAGAAGCAGGCTCACAGTTCACATTAACTTATGGAAAAGCACTGTATGAGGTAGGATAATGGAAATTATTACTTAATAAATCATTAAAATGTCTGCATTGTGAATTACACATATAGCATATATTATGCAACCAGTATCACATGATAAATAGTTTTTAATGTTTATTTTTAGTCCGGCCCCCCAGAAGACTGAAGAACAGTGAGCTGGCCCTTTAGTTTAAAAGTTTGAGGACCCCTGCTGTATCGGATCGGACCCATCTCTACTCTACAATGATTACCTTATGATTTATTTAATATGCCTGGAGGACACAATCCTGATTTTGGCACCCAATGCAATTATCAATATATGATAACTGATTTAAAAAAAGTGGGTTCCCATCATAGTTTAGAGGTTTGGCAGCTGTTTTGTTTGGACGATAAATTGTCCCACAGATAATCACAATAAATAATATTTCTGCCATATTAATAATCAGTGTGTGCCACTGATATGATATTAAAACATAAGAATGCTATAATTACACCACTATAAGCAGCAAAGAACTTATTAATTATTAAGCATTTTTTAACATGTTTGAATATCCTAAATAACTAAAGCATAAAAATAATTAAAGACAAAACATGACAGTTTATAAACTAAATACAAGCTAATAAAAATTTTTTACAGTCAATATTGAAGTTTTTATTTTTTTTTTACATCAATGTGGCAATAGCTTCATCACGAAAAACTACTTTTATTTGGGCAAAACAACTTTTCAAAAATAATAACGATAAACAATATTATTGTCAGTGACGTTTTAAAACTATACTAGCTCCCCAATATAATTAAAAAGCAATAAAACTGTAAGGCAATCACGCCTTTTAAACAGAGCAGGGCAATATGAAGATATTTTATTGTATTGTGACACATTTACTTATCATATATACAATATGATTCAGTGCCTAAAAGAACCCTGGCAGCACGGTACATTTCATTAGAAAGGAAAAAATTCTGTTCATTTGGATTACATGCAGAAAAAACTGAATAAAAATCATTGTGCTATGCATGAAAGTATTTAAATAGCAGTTATTAACATGCATTTTGTCTGCATGGCTAAATACTGCGATGCATTTTGTATGTGAACATGTATTTAAATTCACAGCTGTTCTACAAATTGAAGATTTTGATGATAAAAGAAAAACAGAAATGCTGTAAAACTACACCGATTTTCTTCTTTTTACTCATTCGATTTTTTTGCATTACAGTGACAACATTTCTAAAACATATACTCCAATATATTAGGAATAAACAATGATATTGAGGTTATATTGTATGGATACGGTCGATATTTCAAACAGATATTTGCTGACGTATTACAATGGGCCGACACTGGCTGCACTTCTTCATAATGATTTATTGATCAATTTTACTTATTTTTATTGGTTTCAAGTCACAACAATTCTACTGATTCATTTCTCGATGAATGGATTTGACCTCAGTTTTTGCTGACCAACACCATCGTCAGCCATGCAATAACCAATGCATCAATACCAGCTCCTTCATATACACAGACATTACTGTAGCAGCTAAAGGAAAATTAATAATTAACATTTAACTGCTTTTTAAAAAGGTGAAGTTGTTTATAACATTGCTATAACATATTGCAATAACATATGCTATAACACTGTCATTATATGAGTGAAATGAAATGAGTTCATTAGCAAAAACATATTCATTGTATATTATATATACAGTTACTGCGACTACATCTATTTTCTATTATTTGCTTCTCAAAATATCTTTTCAACAAATCATTCACTTGAAGAAGGCATTAAAATGACTGAAGTTTTTGGAAATGGAAAACTAGGCAGAAAGCTTAATACAGAACATCAAACATGTTTTTATTGCAGACTTTCATTCGTTCATTACTTTTATTTTGCACCAATGCACAAACTAAATAGCCTAAATTAGAGATGGATAGTATTTTTATACAGTTAATATCAGTAACAAAATTATATCGTATTGATATTATAATAAGGCACATATTCTGATATACATTATGGACTTCCACTCGAAGAAAAAAAGAAATGAAAAAAATATTGGAAATAAAATTAAACATTTGACTGAAAAGCTTTTTGTTGCTGGTTTTTATTGGATTTTGCCACTTTTTTTGCACCAATGCACAAATGAAAACTAAAAGCCTAAATTAGAGATGGAGAGTATATCAATATTTTATAGTATTGTGATATTATTTAGCTGTATCAGCAAGCTTTATCATCAAGGGAGAATATTTTTTATACAGTTTATATTAATAGATTTATATCATACTGACTGAAAATAAGGCACATATTGTGATATAAATTTTGAACTTTCACTGGAAGAAAGTTCAATTTTTCTATCTTTTTTGCTGTTTTTTCTTACATTTTGCCACTTTTTTGCACCAGTGCACAAATTCAACAACCTAAACAAAGAGATATAACACTATTTAATAGTATCGTAATATTATTCTGCTTTATTAGCAAGAACGATGACTTTTATACAGTTAATATCAATAACTAAATTATATTGCATTGAATAAAAATAAGGTACATATGGTGATATCAATTTTGGACTTTCACTGGAAAAAATGCACAAATTAAATAGCTTAAATAAAAGATGGACAGTATATCGATATTTTATTGTATTGTAATATGTTGCTATACAGTTCATATCGATAACAAAATATTGTATTGGCCCGAAAATAAGGTGCATATCATGATATAATTTTTTGGACTAATCAACATTCATTAGAAGAAAACAAATAGAAATGAATGAAATGTATGGACCAAAACTGATTTTTTTTTTTTTTGACCAATGCACAAACTATACACCCTAAATGTGTTTCTGAATTGCTTTTCAAAGAACAAAGTATGAATTAGTCTGTACTCTCCCTCAATTGACTGAACAAGTGATTTTTTTTATTTGCTGATGCATTCAATCTAGTGAAAAATCACTATTAATTCCACTATCCTGTACACATCCAAACCCTGTTTTAGCTGCAAAATCTACAATCTGAAACCGCATCCCCCTCTGCTGTCGCTGCGTTCACACGGCCGCTACTATTGATCCGAATTATTTGCATGATGACGCAACCGCTCGGTTTGTTTGTTATGGTCCTGCAGATTAGCTAGGTTCGCAAGCTAGCGTTAGCTATGCTCTACACTGGCTGTAAACTACCTTTACAGGACTTGCTGACACTTTAATAACGTGCATTTGATGTTAGAAACACTAATCAAAATTATGATAGATTTATTATAGCTAGATTAATCAAATGCATTGATCTAAAGCTAACGTTAGTTAGCTAACCTAAGTAACTTAGCTAACGCTACGCAGTTCAAAAACATAAGGATGAAACACGGTTTTGGTTTCAAATGATTCGTTTTAGATTGAGTGTAGTTGTGTTTTGAAGTGTTTTAATTCGATTTCAAATCGTTTTTTTTCGGATTTAATCATAATTAAAGCGATTTTTAGGTTGTTTTTCTGAGCAACTACTCTGAACTGCTTGTCGGAATTGTCCGTTCCACCTTAAATGGTGCAGCAGTTACGCCTGAACGTAACTGCTGCACCATTTAAGGTGGAACGGACAATTCCGACCAGCAGAAGCCTCCAGCCTGACAGCTCCAGACAGGGGTCCATGTTGACCTCCTGAGCCGCTTTGGAAGTCGTTTTCCCCGGCATGTGTGAACCGGAAGTCCCGCTAAACCCACCATCCTTCTTGAGCGGGACCGGGGCCTGGGCCTCCTCCTTCTTGTCAGACAGCGGGTTTTTCCTGTCCTTGCCCGCCTCTCTCCGCGGCTGCTTGGCGGCCTGAGCGGCCGTCCTGCCCGCGGCCCCCGCCGCCTCCTTCCTCTTGCTCTCCGCCGCCTTTAATATCTCGAACGGGTCGGACTCGTCGTCCAGGAGCTGGTCGAACCGGTTGGTCACGACGCAGCCGAAGCCGTCCTGCAGGTGTCCGGGCATGATGGCGCCCCAGCGGCGGGATTCTCCTCCGATTCTGCGGAGCGGAGCCCCCTGCACCAGCGCTAACAAGCAAGATGGCCGCGCCACACGGAGCCCTTCTTTTCCGGCGGCCCACAAAACATCCGGGACACTCGCCTCCCGCACAGCGCGCATCGTGGGGCGTGTAGTTCTTTTAATTAACGGATTAGTTTTAATATAAAATAAACTACAACTGATTGCAGATCAATACAATACACATATTAGAATTATTCAGAGATTTAATTGATAATCGAGGCATAATGAGCATTATCCAGTGTCCCTTGTTAATTATTCAGTATCCAGTAATTCATAGTGGATAGTGCTCCGTAATAAACTCTTTAATAACTCATGGTGGATACCGATAAACTGACAATACATACTGAACAAAATTCAGTAATAGTTCATAGTGGATAATGTAATAATTTACAATACATACTGCATAACACTGTAAGAAACTCTACTAATTCATAGTAGATACTGATTAATTGCTGTTACATATTGAATAAAACTCTGTGATAAACTTAGTAATAAATCATAGTGGATACTGTAGCAATTGACATTACATAGTATTCAGCAATAGTTCATAGTGGATATTAAATAACTGACATTACATACTGCACAACACTCATAAACTTTGTGTAAATCATAGTGAATACAAATTATTTGACAATACATGCCAAAAAATACTCAGTAATAAACTCTGTAATAATTCACAGTGGATACTGCAATAATTGACATTACATTCTGCACAACACTGTAATAAACTTTGTGTAATTTGTAGTGGATATTGTAATAATTGCTATTACATACTGAATAATAGTCTGTAATAAACTCTGTAATAATTCATAGTGGATACTGATTGACTTTAAATACTGAATAATACTCAGTAATACTTCATAGTGAAAATGTAATAATTGCCATTACATTCTGAATAATACTCTATAATAATTCATAGTGGATACTGATTAATTGCCATTACATATACAATAATAA
>NC_064415.1:955000-977500 GCF_023375975.1 Astyanax mexicanus
GAGTGATCGAGTAGAGGATAGAAAGGCTGAAACGACCTGAAAAACAGAGAGAAAATAAAATGATCCGTTCTTAACCACTCTTACTGATGAATACAATCAAATCCTCACAGTTATCTTTTCACTCCAGAGTCTAGCAGAAAGTCTCCACTGTACATTAGAGGCAGTTACTCCAACAAAAGCAGAATTAACTCTTTTACTCCCCTTACTGAGTTACCAATACTTATAAATGAAACCTACAGGTACCTGTGATTAATCACACAGGTATAACATGCTGCACTGTAGCGCCCCCTTCAGCCCAATCAGACTTACACATACGACACCATCTCCTGATCCGGAGGAGTCCATGACATCACAGAGGAGTGCTGAATACAGAAACACACACACACACACACACACACACACATACACATACACAGTGATAAGCCTGCACACACAACCCACTGTATATTTAACCAAAGTTTTCAGAGTCAACTAAAGAATCAAAATCAACTAAAGAGTAAAGAGTCAGATTAAATTAAAGAATTAGAATCAAGAGTCAGAGTCGAGTACAGAGTCAATACAGACAGGTAATGAGTCAGGTAAAGAGTCAGGAGTGGGCGGTACCAGTCTGTTGAGGATGGTGTGGTGGAGCTGGGGGTCCAGGGTCCACTCCGGTCCGGTTCTGGAGGTCAGGTGAGCCAGAACTCCTCCAGCGAAGTAACTGACCCCCACCTCCACCTGCGGACCCTGCAGCAGAGCCAGGATATACTCCAACAGATCCTCCTCCATCAGCTGCTCCCGCAGCTCCTCCACCTCCGCCACGTTATTCTACACACACATATTACACACACACACACACACATTACGACAGGTGTGGTGCAGGTGTACTACAGGTGTACTTAAGGTGTTCCACAGGTGTGGAACCAGTGTATCGCAGGTGTACTAAATATGTTCTACAGGTGTACTACAGGTGTGGGGCAGTTGTAGTATAGGTGTAGCGCAGATGTACTACAGGTGTAGCCCAGGTGTACTAAAGGTGTCCTACAGGTGTGGCGCAAATGTATGACAAGGTGGGCAACAGGTGTGGTGCAGATGTACAGCACAGGTGTACTAAAGGTGTGGTGCAGTTGTAGTATACGTGTTGCGCAGGTGTACTAAATGTGTGCTACAGGTGTAGCGCAGGTGTAATAAAGGTAGGCTACAGGTGTGGTGCAGTTGTAGTATAGGTGTAGCACAGGTGTAGCGCAGGTGTACTACACGTGTAGTGTGCTTTTTTAGAGGGAAACCTACCAGAAGACCGAGAACCTTCTGCTGGATGCTGGAGTCAAAGTAGTATGTCTGTAGAGGACAACACACACACACACACACATGTGAAAGCATGATTGGAATGTGTGTAAGGTGTGTGTAAGGTGTATGTGGTGTGTAAGGTGTGTGTATAGTGTGTGTATAGTGTGTGTAAGGTGTATGTAAGGTGTATGTGGTGTGTAAGGTGTGTGTGTAAGGTGTGTGTGTGTAAGGTGTGTGTAAAGTGTGTGTAAGGTGTGTGTATGGTGTGTGTGTAAGGTGTGTGTATGGTGTGTGTGTGTAAGGTGTGTGAGGTGTGTGTAAGGTGTATGTGGTGTGTAAGGTCTGTGTATGGTGTGTGTAAGGTATGTGTAAGGTGTGTGTAAGGTCTGTGTGTAAGGTGTGTGTAAAGTATGCGTGAGGTGTGTGTAAAGTATGTGTAAGGTGTGTGTAAGGTGTAAGGCGCGTAAAGTATGTGTAAGGTGTGTGCAAGGTGTTTGTGGTGTGTGTAAAGTATGTGTAAGTTGTGTGTAAAGTGTGTGCAAGGTGTGTGTGTAAGGTGTGTAAAGTATGTGTAAGGTGTGTGTAAAGTGTGTGTAAGGTGTATGTGGTGTGTAAGGTCTGTGTATGGTGTGTGTAAAGTATGTGTAAGGTGTGTGTGTAAGGTCTGTGTATGGTGTGTGTGTGTATGGTGTGTGTAAGGTGTGTGTAAAGTATGCGCAAGGTGTGTGTAAGGTGTGTGTGTAAGGCGTGTAAAGCATGTGTAAGGTGTGTGCAAGGTGTTTGTGGTGTGTAAGGTGTGTGTAAAGTGTGTGCAAGGTGTGTGTAAAAGTGTGTGTAAGGTGTGTGTAAGGTGTGTGTAAAGTATGTGTAAGGTGTGTGTAAAGTATGTGTAAAGTATGTAAGGTGTATGTGATGTGTAAGGTCTGCGTATGGTGTGTGTAAGGTATGTGTAAGTTGTGTGTAAGGCGTGTGTAAGGTGTGTGTAAAGTATGTGTAAGGTGTGTGTAAAGTATGTGTAAAGTGTGTGTACCTCCAGCAGTTCTGAGTACAGCTCCAGGCCGTGGTTATGGAGGAACATGCTGCAGCCGCTGGGCGTTTGGTCGGTGAGGTTCCACAGGGCGCTCAGAGCGAACTTCAGCGTGGGGTCCACCGCCCCCACCGACGCCCTCTGCTGGACGATACTCAGCAACTGCTGCAGCTCACAGATCACAACTCCACCATTAATCTACACCATGACTCCACCTCCACCATGCTTAACAGATGAAAGGGTTTTAGTGTTTATATACATGGTGGAGGGGATGATCAGTACTGACCTTAATGATGAACTCTTCTGCCCCCAGCTGCCCAACCTCCTCCACACTCAGCTACAGAGAGAGACATTAAAATACTGAGTACTGACCGATACAATACTGGTATTAAAATCCTGAGTCCTGACCGATATGATATTGATATTAAAATCCTGAATACTGGTCAATACAATTGTCACACCTGCTCGCACTACACCTTTAAGATCCGCCTCTCCTGAGTATTGAGGCTGACTCCTCCTCTCCCACACACCTGTGGGAGATCACTCATCTACAGGACTATATAAACTGGACTCATGCACTGCCAAGTTGCGAGATATTGCCACATTGTGTCTTATCGAGCGTTATTAATGTTACTGTTTTCCTGGTTTTTTGATCTACCGCTTTCCCTTGACTACGATTCTAGCCTAGCGTGTCTTTTCTGGTCTTTTTGAACTTTGCCTGTTTTGACTACGATTTTTGCCTTCTGTTTTGGATTAATAAACCTGTCTGCATTTGCATCCAAACTCCTGGTTTGTTTCTTACAACAATACTGATATTAAAATCCTGAATACTGATCGATACGATACTCATATTAAAATCCTAAGTATCGGTTGATACGATTTTCATATTAAAATTCTGAGCATTGGTCGGTATGATACCGATATTAAAATTCTGAGTATTGGTCTATACGATACTGATATTATAATCCTGAGTATATCAGTAATAATATCAGTATCGTATTGGCCAATACTCAGGATTTTAATATCGGTGTTTTATAGGCCAATAAAACACGGATATTAAAATCCTGAGTATTGGCATATAAGTTACTGATATTAAAATCCTGAGTATTGACCGATACAATACTGAAATTAAAATCCAGAGTACTGACTGATACGATAATCGTAAGTATCGGTTGATACAATACTGATTAAAATCTTGAGTATGTCAGTAATAATATCAGTATCTTATCGGCCAATACTCAGGATTTTAATATTGATTTTGTATACATTATTATATTAAAATACAGAGTATTGGTCGATACGATACTGATATTAAAGTATTAAGTACTGGGTCAGTAAATACTGATATATTGGTACCTTGGACACCAGTAAGGAGACGACTGCCACGGACATCCTCTGTAACGTCTGATCTTCATACAGACTCAAACAGCTCATCACCTGCTTAACTGCTTCATACCTGTTACACACACACACACACACACACACACACACACACACACACACACACATACAAACACACACATACACACACACATACACAGACACACACACACACACACACACACACACACACACACACACACACACACACACACACACACATACAAACACACATATACACACACACACATACACACACACATACACACACACACACACAGATACACACAGATACACACAGATACACACACACACACATACAAACACAGATAAATTACACTTACTATTGCTATTATTATTAATACTGCTATTATTATTATTGTTATTAAATTTAATATTAATATTTTTAAGACAGTAACTCTAATACCCTGAGTCTGACTGTACTGACCTGTTGAAGGGGACAGTCTGGAGAATATGGTCACTGCACAGACACAGCAGACAGTTCTTCTGGATCTACACACACACACACACACACACACACACACACACAATAAACAGAATAGTAAATAAAATAACATTGCTGTTCCCGTAAATGAGCTGCTGGAGCTCCTTCACAGCGTCAACCAGCAGCTCAGTTTCCTCTGCTGAGAAGAGTTTGTTGAACACGTCCAGGTAGCTGCACCGTTACAATAGCAATCCACCAAAGTCAGAGCTCACCTGGATCTACTCTTAAAGAGAATGATGAGCAAGAGACACTCTGATTGGTTTATTTCACGTTACGCCCAAAACCTAACCGAGCTGCGCAAGTTGTACTTTTCCCGTCGTTACGATAGCAAAGACACACTGACACACCCTAAATCATGCTGCACGGTGCATGGCTCGTATAAAGATTGCTAAAATGGATTTTGTATGTTGTACCTGTTGGTGGTTGGGAAAGCTCCTCATGGTGGAGATCAGCTGCTGGACTACATTTCCCAGCAGTCTGTTAGGCACGCCCATCGCCAGCTCCAGATTGGTCAGGTTGAACACGCAGGCTGTGGCCACCAGCTGCACCCCGGCCGACTCGGAGTGTGTCTGCATTCCAGCACACACCAGCTAAACACACACACACACACACACACACACACACACACACACGGCAGTCATAATGCTGGTGATGGTGGTTGCTTTGGTGTTGCTACATGGTTGCAGTGATATTCAAGGTGGTCACTATATTCACGCCTTCCTCCTGTCTGGTTTAAACAGCAGATCTTCTGAATATATCTACACTGATGGGCGTGGTGTTCTGGAAATGAGGTGTGTTCAGGTACATTTCTGGAGTTTTATCTTGTTTATCCTGGTAACAGAAAACACAGGAGCTCCACTGACTGAATACAACCTAGACAGACGCCAACAGTCAGACGCTCTCGGCAGTGAATTGCCAACACATGCAGAGATATCTGTATCCAGTATATATTAAAGTTCTATTACTCATGTTGTATTCATAGGAAAATTTGTAATTGTACATTTGTACTAATTGTATTTTATAAATGATGTTTAAAGGATTACATGTTTTTAATGTTTTGTGCATTACCTCCAGCTCACAGCATTAATCTCAGTTATTTTCAGTAATATTGCACGCAGTTTTTTGTAGTATTTAACCCTTTCAGACCTGACTTGTTCTAGTGATGAAAGAGTATAGAGACAGGATTTAGTAAACTTAATTTATTTTTTAATTATTGTTATCTTTTTATTCTACACCCAGTTTATTATAACTTGCAGGGTCAGAAAGGGTTAACATAAAAAAATTCCTTATACCAAAAGGGAGTGTTTTTTCATTATTTTAAAATGTTTTGTATTGTAGATTAATACTAAACTCATCCAAACTATACGGAAAAACACACATAATTATTTAACCCAAACAAATTTTTACACAAACCAGCGTATGTTTTATATTTTTCCAAGGGCGTTAAAAGTATTCACATTCATTACAAAGTAGAAGTATAGATATAGAGGTTTAAAAATGCTTCTGTAGAAGTTGAAGTATCAACTCATTTAAAAGTACTGCTTTTAAAACTGCTTTAAGTATAAAAGTAAAAGTAATGTAAGTTGAAAAATGATCTTATTAACAGAAGCCTAGTGCGCACTACAGGGGCCTATAGTGAAGTGGTGCAAAAAAAATGTCTTCAGAAGTCTTCAAACCAAGCCAGAATTAAATATATATTTTTTTATTTCTATTTTTTAAAGGTAAGGAGTAGAAAGTACTGATAACTGCGTAAAAAGTAAGGAGTAGAAGTAAAAAGTCATCTAAAAAATAATCACTCCACTATAATAAAGATAACAAAAATGTATACTTAAGTAAGGCAACAAAGTATTTCTTCAATATTCTTCAAAGTATCTCCTCTTGTTTAGATGATCAGTTTTATGAGGTAGAGTCACCTGGAATTCAGGCTTTCAGTTAACAGCTGTGCCTGTTAAACGTTATGATGATGGAACTGGCACTAATCAGGACCATTCTAGCAAAGGAAGAGCGAGAGCTTCCTCTGTTGTACAGGATAAGTTCCTATGTGATAATCTGACCTGTAGAGTGTGGGGTTGAGGTCCGATGTCCTGCTGGTTGGTGAGGTTGTGGAGGTGGAGCAGCGCCCTCTGCAGGAGGACCTCCCTCTCCCTGTACCTCCTCAGAGCCTCGTTACACTGAGTTATATTATACTCTCCAGCTACCTGTACACACACACACACACACACACACTATAAGTAGACTATTATTTTTTACTTTTATTATAAACGGATACTGTATGTTCAGTTCAGCTGAAATAAACAGGTAATGGGTGTAGATCATAATGTAGTGCTTGGTTGGGCTCTATCTGGTGCACCCACACCCCAAATGTATCCTCTAACTGACCATATTTCCCACAACTCACCTTCAGATTTCCTTCTCCAGACAGGAAGTCGGAGGCTCCAGCTCCGGTGGCCAACAGACCCAGAAACCTCATCCCCCGCCGAGCCTCCACAAACACCTCCAGCACCCCATCACTGATCCCAGACCAGCCGGACACGTCCAGAGACTCCAGAACCGGCAGAACCTCCAGACGCTCCAGCAGCTCAACCACCGAGGCCTGTTACAACATTACACAGCATTACAGAGCATTATAGAGCATTATACAGCACTCTAGAGCATTATAGAGCATTATAGAGCATTATACAGAATTATAAAGCATTATACAGCATTATACAGCACTCCCTACGCTTCCTGTAGTGTATTACAGTCTTTTAGAATGAGCTTGTTGTGGATCATATAAACATTATACAGCATTATAGAGCATTATAGAGCATTGTACATCATTATACAGAATAATAAAGCATTATACAGCACTCCCTACGCTTCCTGTAGTGTATTACAGTCTTTTAGAATGAGCGTGTTGTGGATCATATGAACATTATAGAGCATTATAGAGCGCCCCCTATGCTTCCTGTAGTGTATTACAGTCTGTCAGAATGAGCGTGTTGTGGATCATATAAACATTATACAGTATTATAGAGCATTATAAAGTGCCCCCTACACTTCCTGTAGTGTATTACAGTCTTTTAGAATGAGCTTGTTGTGGATCATATAAACATTATACAGCATTATAGAGCATTATAGAGCATTGTACATCATTATACAGAATAATAAAGCATTATACAGCACTCCCTACGCTTCCTGTAGTGTATTACAGTCTTTTAGAATGAGCGTGTTGTGGATCATATAAACATTATAGAGCATTATAGAGCGCCCCCTACGCTTCCTGTAGTGTATTACAGTCTGTCAGAATGAGCGTGTTGTGGATCATATGAACATTATACAGCATTATAGAGCGCCCCCTACGCTTCCTGTAGTGTATTACAGTCTGTCAATATGAGTGTGTTGTGGATCATATGAACATTATAGAGCATTATAGAGCACCCCCTACGCTGTCTGTAGTGTATTACAGTCTGTCAGAATGAGCGTGTTGTGGATCATATAAACATTGTAGAGCTCCCCCTACGCTTCCTATAGTGTATTACAGTCTGTCAGAATGAGCGTTTGGATCATATGAACATTATAGAGCATTATAAAGCGCCCCCTACGCTTCCTGTAGTGTATTACAGTCTGTCAGAATGAGCGTTTGGATCATATGAACATTATAGAGCATTATAGAGCTCCCCCTACACTTCCTGTAGTGTATTACAGTCTGCCAGAATGAGCGTGTTGTGGATCATATGAACATTATACAGCATTATAGAGCGCCCCCTACGTTTCCTGTAGTGTATTACAGTCGGTTCCAAATGAGTGTGTTGTGGATCATATGAACATTATACAGCATTATAGAGCATTATAAAGCACCCCCTACGCTTCCTGTATATATTACAGTCTGTCAGAATGAGCTTGTTGTGGATCATATAAACATTATACAGCATTATAGAGCATTATATGAATCATATGCGCGTTTAAATCATTTCTTACAGGGCATTCGCTGTCCGTGTCCAGTCGGTCATTGGAGATATCCAGATGCCTGAGCTGGTCCAGTTTGGACAGGATGGACAGCAGGCTGGTGGTGGACATGTCCAGGTGGTGCAGGCCGTGGGCAGTGAGGGACCTCAGGTGTGATTGGAGGTTCAGTAGGGGGGTCAGGTCAGTAACGGCGGTGCCGGATATATCCAGACTGTCCAGCAGGGGGAGTGAGCAGATGTCCTCCAGCATGGCGTCGTCCAATCGCGTCCAGGCGAGACCCAGGGTCCGGAGAGCCCGCAGAGAGCTGAACCTCAGCCGTCCGTCCGAGCTGGAGCTGAGGAGATCCAGGCCAGTTAAAGCCAGGCGCTGGAGGCTCTGTCTGCAGTGCTGATTGGACAAGATGCCCTGGAAAATCGTAATAACATTATACAATATTTTTTAAATGATTCTAATCAATCAACAGTAAGTTGTTCCTAAACAACAGGGGGCGCTGTAACAGTCACTAATCAATCTGGTGTGTGAAACTACCTCCACCATGTTTGAACCAAGCTAACAAAAAACGTTATAATAATGTTCTGCAATGTTTTAAAAAGGTTAGCCTGTAATTTTACAGGAATTATGTTCCAGGAATGTTCTGGAAAGATGGTTAACAACACAACGTTTTCAAAATGTTTCTCTTACAACGTCCCCACCTAGATGAATACTAACATTATGGAAATGTTAAAAAAACATTCCCAAAACTTGAATTTAAAACATTACATAAATGATGTAGTGCTGGGCGGTATGGCCAAAAATGCATATCATGGTATTGTTCAAGATTATATCACAGTATTATTATAGTTGTTTTTTTTTTTTTTGCATGACTGGGCAATATATATATAGGTCTGCGAGTTACTGTACAGTTAGGAGTACATATAAAATAAAACACTAAGGCTTTAAATTAATGCTTTGATTAGGATTGGGTTTACTTTGTCCCACAAAATTAAACAATATAAGAAATCAGACTTCAACTGAAGAACGTAAACAATAGTCCTTAAAACGGAATACACCAATAACTTTAACACAACTTCCTTTACAAAACGAAATATTTTAACAATTAGTTCCATAATCACTAAAAATGAACCTAAATATTCAACATTCAAAAGCCCTATTTCACAAGTCAGACACAAGTTTAATATTAGTTTACAATATGTTATTATTGAAGCCATTAGAGGCATTACAGTTTTAAATTCCCTTCTTTCTCCAGTTTACAAGTACATTCAAATCATCCTTCAAGCTACGATATTAATATATTTAAAGGGATGTAGTTACTGCTGTATTTTACTGGGATAAAAACACTCCTACAGTAGAAACAGCAGCAGGAGCTGCTCTGATTTCTCTGTTGGGTGGAGCTACACGAGCTTTTCACTCTCTTCTTTGACGGTTCTGTTTCGCACGGCGCTCCGCAGCGCCCTCTAGCGGTATGGTGGTATGAGAGAAATTAATGGTGGTTTGAATTGCCCCTCCGGTATACTGTTATGAACCACTACACCGCCCAGCACTAACATGATGTACACACAAAAAAAACTTCCTAGGAATGTCCAGAAAACTAGACCTGGCAAGATCTAGATTGCAGCAAAGCACCAGTAACATTGTCCTGTTATACCTGCAGGACGTCTGAGACGGTGATGTCACCCTGGAGGTGGGACATGTTCAGCTCCTGCAGGCGGTGGGAGCAGAGAGCCTGGCTGAAACTGTGGGCGGAGAGACGGCAGGACCGAATGCACACTCGCTTCAGACGCAAACACTCCGTACTGCGGAACACACCCACCGTCCGGTCATCCAGCACACCTGAGATAACACAGAGAGCAGCCAATCAGCAGATCCCTACACCATTAACCCCTCCCACCAAACCCCACCCCCTCTTCATCCCCTCACCCTGCTGAGCCATGGTGTTTATGAGGAGGTCCGAGAGTTCCTGAGGAAGAACCGGACACCAGCAGAACCTCAGAGAACCGTCCTCACCGCACACCCTGCACAGAACCGGCAGGTTACCGCACACACACTCCACACACAGCCTGGACAGAGCCGGGGGGGCGTCGCCTTCCTAAAACACACACACAAACAAAACAGTCTACATCAGTTAAGCCCCACCCACTCAAATCTAAAGTAGTTTAGCCCCACCCATTTAATACTAAAGTAGTTTTAGCCTCACCCACTTAAGTCTAAAGCATTTTAACCCCACCCATTTAATACTAAAGCAGTTTAACCTCACCCACTCAAGTCTACGGCAGTTTAGCCCCACCTACTCACGTCTAAAGCAGTTTAGCCCCACCCACTCACATCTAAAGCAGTTTAGTTAGAACATTTAAACTAGAACAGATTAGCCGCATCTGTTTAATCTTCAGCAGTTTAGCCCCACCCACTCACGTCTAAAGCACTTAAGCCCCACCTACTCAAATCTACAGCAGTTTAGCTCCACCCTTTTAAATCTACAACTGTTTAGCCCCACCCACTCAAATCAAGAGCAGTTTAGCCACAACCCATCAAACAAGTAAAGTTTACAGTTTAGCCCATCCTCTTAAATCTAAAGCAGTTTAACCCCACCCACTCAAATCTACTGCAGTTTAGCCCCACCCACTCAAGTCTAAAGCACTTAAGCCCCACCCACTCAAGTCTAAAGAAGTTTACAGTTTAGCCCCACCCATTTAAATTATAACAGTTTAGCCCCACCTTCTCAAGTCAAAATCAGTTTAGCTAGAACATTTAAACTAGAACCCACCCACTCTAATCTATAGCAGTTTAGCCCCACCCCCTCAAATCTACAGTGGTTAAGCCCCACCCACTCAAGTATAAAGCAGTTTAGCCCCGCCCACTCAAATCTACAGACGTGTAAAAACATAGGACATAATGGTGTTGCTGACATACTGATACTACACAACTTTAAACACACACACACTCCCTAACACCCCCCCCACACACACACTGCTGTCCTAGTCTAGAACCCGAGCAGGAAGCAGTAGAACCTGCTAGAACTCTATCTAAGGTCTGAGGATCTAAAGATAGCTCTGCTCTAATCTGAGCTACACTAACCCCCGCGCGCTCCCGCAGCTCCCCGCGCGCTCACGAGAACTCACGCGCTCCCCCCACTCACCATAGCTCCGGTGTGTCCCGCAGGGTCGCGCGCGCTGCGTGAACGCGAGATTAATCACGCGAAAACACAGCGTTTCACCAGATCACTGCACGCCCATTGGTCACTTCCCATGACACGTCATCACGTCTGAAAACACGTGCTGGATTAACTCTGAATCATGTACCGACTCTTCTGGCGAGTCAGTGATTCGAACAAATGATTCAAGTGATTCACTCACTGTGGCCACTTTATTAGAAACACCTGCCTGTCACTTTGAGCTTTATCACTGTGGCCACTTTATTAGAAACACCTACCCTACCGTACCTTACAGTGCCTACAGTTACTCAGACCATTTTATTAGAAACACCCCACCCATTGAAGTCTAAAGCAGTTTAACCCCACCCAAGAAGAGCTTAGCTCCACCCATTCAGTCTAAATCAGTTTTGACCCACCCCAGAACAGTTTAGCCCCTCCCATTAAAGTCTAAAGCAGTTTATCCCACCCTAGACCAGTTAAGCCCTACCCATTCAAGTCTAAATCAGTTTTCCCCACACTAGAACAGTTTAGCCCCACCCTTGAACTGTTTAGCCCCACCCATTCAAGTCTAAAACAGTTTAGCCCCACCCTAGAACAGTTTAGCTCCACCCATTAAAGTCTAAAGCAGTTAAGACCCACCCAAGAGGAGCTTAGCTCCACCCATTCAAGTATAAATCAGTTTAGCCCCACCCCAGAACAGTTTAGCCCCACCCATTCAAGTCTAAAACAGTTTAGCCCCACCCTAAAGCAGTCTATCCCCACCCTAGAACAGTTTAGCTCCACCCATACAAGTGTAAAACAGTTTAGCCCCACCCATGAGCACCTTAGCCCCACCCATTCAAGTCTAAAACAGTTTAGCCCCACCCTAGAACAGTTTAGCCCCACCCTAGAACAGTTTAGCCCCACCCATTCAAGTCTAAAACAGTTTAGCCCCACCCTAGAACAGTTTAGCCCCACCCATTCAAGCCTAAATCAGTTTTGCCACACCCTAGAACAGTTTAGCTCCACCCATTGGAGTCTAAAGCAGTTTAACCCCACCCTAGAACAGGTTTGCCCCACTCGTTTAAGCCTTAACACACCTCCACAGCCTTATGCCTCCACCCACTGGCCACTTTATTAGAAACACCTACTTTACTCATGCTTACGCTCACTGAGGCCATTGTATTAGAAACACCTACTTTACTTTAGGATCCAATCACTGTGCTCAATTGTGAGATGATGTTAAAGGTAACTGTATTAAAGGGGCGGGGTTATCCTAAGATAAAAGAGTGGACAGGGAATTGTGGGACACTGAGGTTTAAACAGCTTGATATTTTTATTAAAATACCTAGATACACAATTGAAATGCCTAAATATTAACAAACCATCTTTAACACACAAATGTAATTATACTTTTATTTTAAAATGGACATTTATCCACTGAAACTAATGATTAAAAACATTTTAAAAAATAAAATAAAATAAAATAAAAACCATGCCTCTCCCATCAGAGAAAACTGTATTATTCAGAGTAAACATTAATAAATATATTTTTACATAGTTTTAATATATTTAAACTAAGCAGCGACAGAAAGGTCAGGTTATATAGATATTAACCCTGATGATATATATTAATATAAGTTTATATATGCAATATTCTCAGGAGTAGGTGGTGCGTCTGAGGACTGAAGGACTGTTTTGGGAACAGTCTGGAACACGATCTGCTCGGCTGCTGTTTCCTGTAAGTGTGTGTTGTTTAGACAGTAGATAGAGCCGGGCCGGGTCGGGCCGGGAGGAGTAGTTTTGACTGGAGAGACGAGTTCACGTCCCAAAACTGACGGACAGTAAACCTACGTAATATCTCACGTAATATCTCACGTATCGTACGAGAACAGAGCTGAGGGAACTCTGTACAGCTGCAGAACATCATGTTACAAAAACAAGTACATTTATACTGTACTGAAATTATTCTGTCCATAATTATCTTATTTTTTTAATTAATATTATTTTTTTTTAATCCCATTTTCTCCCCAATTTTACAC
Organism: Astyanax mexicanus; assembly: GCF_023375975.1. Taxonomy (NCBI): domain Eukaryota; kingdom Metazoa; phylum Chordata; class Actinopteri; order Characiformes; family Acestrorhamphidae; genus Astyanax; species Astyanax mexicanus. The sequence continues at coordinate 968,296 of NC_064415.1, forward strand.
AACCATTTACCCAACCCACTAATTAGGACTCCTCCCCCTATCACTAGTGATGCCCCAAAGACCAGCACACGCCTCTTCCGACACATGTGAAGTTAGACTCCGCCTCTTTTTGAACCTCTTTTGCCGAGTAGCATCAAAGCGCTAACGCTCGGAAGAAAGCGCAGCGACTCAGTTCTGATACATCAGCTCACAGACGCAGCCTTGTGCTGATCCACATCACCCTAGGAGAGATAAGAATGATACTAAGATTAATTAAAGCAGCAGGACTTTTATTATTTATGGTCTGGTAGGTATGTTGGATTTTGATGCTCTGCATAAGATATACTCAAACACACAGAATTAAATTATTAAACAGTAATTTATTCACATTAACCTGCATCAAAAGTACTCTTCCACATGGGCAGTGCTATTACACATTTCCACCAGAGAGGGCTCCAAATCCCCAAATCCCACAAACCTACACACTGTCGCTTTAAGAATATTTGTGTGAACTGCCCAACTGTTTTGGTAATATTCACCAGAAATATGTCATACAATTATATATATATATATACAGTATATATATATAACTTTATGACATATTTCATATTTTCATATATGCCTAAAAAGGGATGTGAGAATAGTGTATTAATGTATTTATTAAAAACAATAAAATGGAGAAGAACAAAACATTTAGGTAAACCCTTATTTTGCTTTTACCTTATGTACAGTAAGTATTTGAATAAGTCAAAACTGTCCTGTATGCTAAGTATTATAACTTGTAATGCTGTTTGTTATTGTGATCGGAATAAAACCTTCCTTAAAATAGGTAAATTTCCACAAAAAAAAAAAATTATATTTACTAAGTGACTACAGTAAAATACAAAATACAGATTAAATAAGTATAAAGAGAAATGTTATACGTTAGTTATTTCACATTTAGATCAAACTGTCTATATGTTTTTTTATATTCTGTATTAAATAAAGCATATAAAATATTTTTTTTCACAAGTGTGTGTGTGTGTGTGTGTGTGTGTGTGAAGGTCAGTGTGGTCGGGTCATTACAGAGCTTTAATCAGTAGAGCGTGAGCAGTTTCCCAGTTCCAGCTGCGCCTCACAGAACACAGCGCCGACCTGGTGTACCATTAATGTTCCTCAGCCCTATCTTACACCCTGTACAAGGGGCTTTGTGATGCTCATCGCTATCTTACACCCCACCAACAGTCTATTTTCACTCCTTCCTCCTGCCTGGTTTGAACAGCAGCAGATCTTCTGAATATATCTACACTGATGGGCGTGGTGTTCTGGAAATGAGGTGTGTTCAGGTACATTTCTGGAGTTTTATCTTGTTTATCTTGGTAACAGAAAACACAGGAGCTCCACTGACTGAATACAACCTAGACAGACGCCAACAGTCAGACGTTCATCGCTATCTCGGTAACACAGGCGCCGCGCCGAGCCGAGCGTACACCCCCACTTATTACACACACATGAACACACAGCAGCACAAACCCAACTTTTACATCAACAATAAACAGAATAGTAAATAAAATAACATTGCTGTTCCCGTAAATGAGCTGCTGGAGCTCCTTCACAGCGTCAACCAGCAGCTCAGTTTCCTCTGCTGAGAAGAGTTTGTTGAACACGTCCAGGTAGCTGCACCGTTACAATAGCAATCCGCCAAAGATAGAGCTCACCTGGTTCTACTCTTAAAGAGAATGATGAGCTTTTAAAGAGACACTCTGATTGGTTTATTATTTCACGTTACACCCAAAATTATAATTAACACACCCATGATTAATTAAGAGAATAAGTACATGACTTTTGCGCTTCGTTTAGAGTCAAGCAAGTTGTACTTTTCCCGTTGTTACGATAGCAAAGACACACTGACACCATGCCCTAAATCAGGCCCACAGTCTCTAATCATATCACACTCTTTTTATTATTATGAGTATTAGAAAAGAGTATTTCTTGAAATATATCATATTTTCACTATGAAAATGAAATGAAATAAATGAAAAATGAAATAAAATAATTTTGCAGTTATTTTACACAGGCCTTTTAAATCATCCAAAATTAGCTATAAGTGTCTTCAATAAACACAGACACAGCTGACACAGAGTACGCATTGTTAAGAGTGTGTATTGTTTAGTGTGTATTGTTTAGTGTGTGTATTGTTTAGAGTGTGTATTGTTTAGAGTGTGTATTGTTTAGAGTGTGTATAGTTGATGTTGTGAGTGTAAATAAGTCACATCCTCCACACAGACACACTTCTGATCATTTTAACACACAATTATCACTTTAATTTGACTGATTTGATCAGTTTAGAAAATAAATCAAATTTTTAAAGTGTGGTGTATAAAGATAAATGAATTCTAAGTGTGTAAATACTTGTGTCCAGAGTGTTTGTGTACATGTATGTATTAAACACGATCAGCATGATTTTTCTCGGTATTATTTTGCCTGTAAATCTGAACCGTCGCCAACCAGCAACATCAGCTGCTGAGCTGCTATTTAGAGACCATTTCCCAAAGTTTTAGAAGGAAGATCCTTAAAATCTTTATAAGTCTCAGCCGTCAGAGAGAATAAAGCTTCATAAAATCTGTAAACAGACATAAAAGTATTATTTTCAATCACTGTATTTTTGCATTTTTAATGTATTTAATTTTTGTATGTACTGTTAGAAAGTTGCTATAGTGAATTTTACAGTATTAATGTACTGTAAATAAAATACTGTCATTTTAATCACAGTAAAAAGCTGTTGTATTTTTTAATCACTGTAAATTTTACACTAAAGCGTTACTGCATTAGTTCAATATTTTAAACACTTAATTATCTCATTCCCACATCTTAATATGTTGTGGCCACACATGTAATTATTTCTTTCCCTCGCCTTAATAAGTCCTCCCCGCAATTTAATAATCTTCTCTGATGCCTTAATTATTTGTTTTCATACTTTAATAAATCATCCCCATGACTTAATAAACTATCCCATAACTTAATTACTTTGTTCCCACGCCTTAATTATTCATTCCCATGCCTTAAAAAAAATATTAAAATTATCTTGCTCCAATGCTTTAATAAGTTGTGGCCACACATTAAAATTTCATTACCGTGCCTTAATAAGTCGCACCTATGACTTAATTATCTCATTCCTATGCCTCAATAAGTCATAAGCACACATTACGATCTCATTCCCACACCTTAAAATATTGTCCCTATGACTTAAATTTCTCATACCTACGTCATGGCCAGGCATTAGGATCACGTTCCTATATACTGATAAGTCGTCCCTATGACTTACATTTTGCGTTCCTATGCATTAAAAAGTGGCCACACATTAGGATCTCGTTCCCACGCCTTAGTAAGTCGCTTCCACACCTAAAATATCTTTTTTCACACTTTAATAAGTTGTGGCCATGAATTAGGATCTTGTTCCCATGCCTTAATAAGTCGTAAGCCTGCACTAAGATCTCGTTCCCACTTTCACAACGCAATTACCTTCTTAGCACAATTTAATAAGTTGTGGCCACACATTAGGATTGTGTTCCCATGCTTTAATAAGTAGTGTCCACACATTAGGATCTTGTTGTATTTAAAAAGTTGTGTAAGTGCAATATACTATATTTCAGCAGTAACTGGACTGGATGTCCTGACTGAAGTATGCGCTGTTAGCCATTAGCCATTAGCCTTTAGCGGTTAGTGGTTTGCGGTCAGCGCTGGGTGTGGTGTGTTTGGGAGGCAGTAAAGCTCAGTGTGTGGAACAGTGTTGAGGTTAATGACGGAGTGAAAATGAGCAGAACTGTTCTTTATTAAAACATAAACAGCCTGAAGCATCTTAGCGTCATCAAACAGTAACCCAGCATGTTCTACATTACAGCTCAAAAAAAGCACAAAAACTTGATTTTTGGTCTCATTATGGCTACTGCACCTGCGCAGATCTCCACAGAGAGGAGGACATCCCCACTATCACAATCATTACCAAAACATAGATAGTGATAATGTTATTAATGCAGTTATTTCAGTACAGAATCGGTACAGCCTGTTATTAAAGGAGAACTCTGGTGTAAAATAGGCTGGGAGATACAGGGCATAATTTACCCTGATAAATCACTTTTTACACCGTTATCCAGCTCAAAGTAGCTCCACACCTCCTTACTAGAATCCAGAGAGCCCTGACATTTAAAACCAGGCATTAATAACTTAAAAAGTGCAGAAAAAAGAAGCTTATTAAAACCCACTACTAACACTACTAGCTTCAGCTCTGAGTGCCACCATCACTGTACTGATAATGACATTATTATTACATACAATTAGTAAAAATGAGGTCTTTTGATTTGCCTCTTTAGATCTATTGACTAAATGACTAAAAAACACTTTAAAAAAACCCATCCCAAATAGGACAGAATATATATATATATATTTAGAACAATTTCAGGTGAAAATCTCTTCTGCATTTTAGTGAGAAAAAGGTTTAGTTGAAACAAAAGACCTTAAAAAAGTTCTTTCACTCCCAGTTTTTAATTCTGCCTCTCACAAAAAGAAAAAAAATTACAATTTTACTTTACAAGTGTTTTTGATGATAAACAATTACAAAGAAACACCAAGTAGTGCTAATAATTTTATGTAAAATGATTAAGTAGACTGTACTAGATTATTATTTTAGATAGTACTTAAATAATAAAAGTAAAATAAATTACAAAGTTAAAAATCTTTTTTTACAGTGTATAAAATGTTTTTTTTATACTCAGTCATGTGATAAAGTGTAAATTGCCCATATTACAGCTGTTTATACCAGTAACACGTATCTTTACACTTACTTTTTGTTGCAGCATCAAGTTCTACGTTAATATTAAGTTCTAAATTCTATGTAAATTCAATTTTATATGCATCTCTTCAAATTTCTCACAGTGTCTGAACTAAAAATATGAATGTGTATATACTTTAAATGCAGTGATGCAGTGTGTGGAGAATTTCCTGTGTATTTCATGATAAACTCAGAGTGACTCAAAAGCAGAAACGCTGAGTGAGTAAAACTCTACATCCTCTCAAAACCAACTTCAGATCATCTAAACCACAGAACTGAGCCGAGTTAAAGAGGTAAAACTCAGTAATCAGCACCTCTGCAGCTGCGCTTCTCACTAAAACTCATTTATTAAACCATATACTGTCATAAAAATTGTTGCAACAAATGATATCATTGTTATTTATACTATTACTCACATTAACTACACATTTATTACACTTTAATAGCATTATTGATATTAAACTACACATTTACAACACTTCTGATATTAACTAAACTTTTATAATATTGATAATATGAACTCCAAATTCTATTCAGACACTGCAACTGGTATAAACTGTAAAAAATATTAAAAAATTATAAATAAATAAATCATACACACACTGAAGGAAATGTCTGTAGTTTCACAGCATTATCACTGTGTAGTGAACATCCCACACCACTGACTATCTATCTATCTATCTATCTATCTATCTATCTATCTATCTATCTATCTATCTATCTATCATCTACCTATCTAATAGAATAATATTAAAGTAATATATTAAAAGCACTGTGACTAAATCTGCAGTCTACAAACTGTATAATTTACTTTACTTTATTTAAATAATTTACTAGCTAGTGATCTGCCAGCAAGTAACTATATATTTCAATACTGAAAAATAAGAAAACAATATTAAAAAGTTCAGCTAAATGAAGTTTATGTTCATGTATTGTTTTTTTGTTTATATATTTAGTTTTATGTTTATACAGTGTATTGGTTTTATGTTTATACAGTGTATTGGTTTTATGTTTATACAGTATATTGGCTTTATATTTATATATTTAGTTTTATGTTTATACAGTGTATTGGTTTTATGTTTATACAGTGTATTGGTTTTATGTTTATACAGTATATTGGCTTTATATTTATATATTTAGTTTTATGTTTATACAGTGTATTGGTTTTATGTTTATACAGTGTATTGGTTTTATGTTTATACAGTATATTGGCTTTATATTTATATATTTAGTTTTATGTTTATACAGTGTATTGGTTTTATGTTTATACAGTGTATTGGTTTTATGTTTATACAGTGTATTGGTTTTATGTTTATACAGTATATTGGCTTTATATTTATATATTTAGTTTTATGTTTATGCAGTGTATTGGTTTTATGTTTATATAGTGAATTGGATTTATGTTTATATGTTTAGTTTTATGATTATACAGTGTATTGGTTTTATGTTTATATATTTAGTTTTATGTTATACAATGTATTGGTTTTATGCTTATACAGTGTATTGGTTTTATGTTTATACAGTGTATTGGTTTTATGTTTATACAGTATATTGGCTTTATATTTATATATTTAGTTTTATGTTTATGCAGTGTATTGGTTTTATGTTTATATAGTGAATTGGATTTATGTTTATATGTTTAGTTTTATGATTATACAGTGTATTGGTTTTATGTTTATATAGTGAATTGGATTTATGTTTATATGTTTAGTTTTATGTTTATATAGTGTATTAGTTTTATGTTTATACAGTGTATTGGTTTTATGTTTATACAGTGTATTGGTTTTATGTTTATACAGTGTATTGGTTTTATGTTTATATAGTGAATTGGATTTATGTTTATACAGTGTATTGGTTTTATGTTTATACAGTGTATTGGTTTTATGTTTATACAGTGTATTGGTTTTATGTTTATATATTTAGTTTTATGTTATACAGTGTATTGTTTTTATGTTTATATAGTGTATTGATTTTAAGTTTTTGTATTGGTTTAAAGTTTACGTATTGGTTGTATGTTCATGTATTGGTTTTAAGTTTATATATTTGGTTTTATGTTTTTATATATATTGCAGGATAAATGGGTTATATTGGTGATATATATTGTGAGGGTACGCGTGGTTGTAGCTGCAGGGCTTTGTGTTGATTTTCCTGGTCTGCAGGAACTTCAGCTGCTCAGGAAAGAGAGGCAGAAGGTATGCAGGACCGGAGATGGACTGTACCACTGGGTACAGGGGGGGGCGGAGTCTGTCTGTGAGTTTATATAACTTTACAGCTGGTATATAAATGAAATAACTGTGTATAAACTCAGCGGAGTGTTAGCGTGTGCGGTACGTGTGTGTGGTTTTAGACGCGGCGCTGGGCCGCAGTGGGGGATTGTGGGTAAAGAGGCGGACCCCCCCGGGGCCGGAGTTGGTACGGTCCGGTGTGGTGTAGAAAGTCCCTGCTGAGTGAAGCTCCGGCTCAGAGCCGGGCCGAGCTGATCTGACAGATCATAAATTCTGCTCCAGCAGATCCACAATGTGCTCAGACCCCAACCCGGAGCACAGAACCTGATACAGAACCTACAGTTCTGAGTACAGGACCGGTTCTGAGTTCTGATCCGGAGGACAGGACCGGTTCTGATCCGGATCTGCATGTGGATGAAGTTCTACTAAAGTTCTACTGCAGGAAACTCAGGCATGGCATCAGCGCCAGAACCGTTCTCCTACATAGAAATGAATGGAGCCAGCGGGGCTGGAACAGGTACACGCTTATTACACTCTTATTATATGCTTATAACATTACTGATGTTAACTACACATTTATAACATTACCCATGATTATTACACACTTATAACATTACCGACGATAACTACATTTGTATTAAATTACTGATGTTAACTTCACTTTTTTAACATTTATGATGTTCATTAAAGATTTATAACACATTTATAACATTACTGATACATTTAAACTGTTACTATTGAAAACTACACCTTTATAACGCTCCTAATGTTAACTACACATTTATAACATTACTTACGTTAACTACACATTTATAAAATTACTGATAACTACACATTTATGACATTACTAATGTTAACTAGACATTTATAACATTATTAATGTTAATTACACATGTATAACATTACAGATGTTAATTACACATGTATAACATTACAGATGTTAATTACACTTGTATAACATTACAGATGGTAATTACACTTTTATAACTATATTGATGTTAACTACACATTTATAATGTTACCAACATTAACAAAACACATAACAGTAATTATATTAGCTACACATTTAAAACATTACTCATATTAACTACACATTTATAGTGTTACTGATGTTAACTACACATTTATAACGCTACCAGTGTAACAAAACATTTATTACAGTGCTAATGATTACTACACATTTAGAACTATACCGACTTTAACTACACATTTATAACATTACTGATGTTAACTACACATTTATAAGAATAATGATGTTATTTACACATTTATAACATTACTGATGTTAACTACACATTTATAACATTACTGATGTTAACTACACTTTTATAACATTATTTATGTTAACTACACTTTTATAATGTTACTCACACTAAGTACACTATTACAACGTTACACTTTTTTAACATTACTAATGATTATTACACAATTCTACAGTATTGATTTTAACTACATATTTATAACATTTATAACGACCAAGGATTATTATACATTTATAACACGACTGATGTAAATTACATTATTATAACTATACTGATGTTAACTACACATTTAGAACATTACTGAAGTTAATTGTACATTTATAACATTACTCATGTTAACTGCACACATATAACAGTACTGATGATAATCACAAATGCATAACATTACAGATGACAATTACACATTTATAACATTACTCACACTAACAACATATTTATAATATTACTGATGTTAACTACACTTTTAGAATATTATTCATATTAACTATACATTTACATTGTTACTATTTTAAGCTCCACTTTCATAATGCTGCTAAGGTTAATTTCACATTTATAACATTACTATTGTTAACTAAACATTAATAATATTACTCACACTTGTTTAACACTACCAAGTATTACTGATGTTAACTATACATTTACATTTTTAGATATTTTAACTACACTTTTATAACACTGCTAAGGTTAATTAAACATTTAATACACATTTCTAACATTAATGACGTTCACTATATTTTTATATATAATACTAATGATATTAGCTATACATTCACAACATTACTAAATTATCTACATATTTAGAACATAACTAATGTTAACTATACATTTAGAACTTTGCTAATGTTAACTACACATTTATATAACACTACAGATATTATTCATATACATTGTCACTAATGTTAAATATGTATTTATAACACTAACATATGTGA